>NC_056725.1:1250382509-1250682509 GCF_019279795.1 Protopterus annectens
CAGGATGCATGTGCTCTGTGTCGAAGGCTTGTTGTTCAGTCATGACAGCTCGGAATGACAGACACTGGACAACCTCATAATAACAGCAGGACATTGGCTCATTTTTTGGTCTAGCAGTTGCCACTCGTACCATGACATCATTGAGAGTGGCATTAATATGCTTGGTAGCAAATGCTACATGTAAGGTGACGGACAGCAGCAGAAATTGTGTATATAACCAATTTGAGATATACTTAGGGTAGCAGTCCTGCTAATAATGACAACTACTAACACAGCCAGGAGAGGTAATCTTGACTCCTGCACCTCAGTACCATTACACAATGTGGCTTACACATTATGCTTGCAGATGCCACTGTTCCAAGTATAATGCCACTGTCCACAACCTGCTATCAATGTATGCATTTCAGGGCAGCAAGGTGTGTGACACATGCTGTAGGTATCATCCGCCTGTGTGTCCTAGTTAACCTATTGTCTGCCATGTCCACACATGCATGATTGTGTATACTTAACATATATATGTCAGTACTTGATGTACATGTATGCATGTGTATCACACAGCACAGACACAGATATATCCTTTACGGGACACATACAGGTATCTGGTAGTAAACCAATATGATGTGCATATATACTGACAGGTAAGATGTACATAGCTGCAAACCTGTGTGTTTACAATAGGAGTCCATTACAACGTGTTCTGTATATGTAAGTGTATGAGCATGCACACTGTGGCTTTCTGTGGCTAGAATCGGAGTGCATCCCAAACAGTCCTATGTTACTAAGTGTATGAGCATACCCACTGCCACCTTGTGTAATTTGAGTCAGTGCATCAAACAAGCCCTTTGTTACTAAGTGTATGAGCATGCCCAGTATAACCTTGTGTAGTTGTAGTCAAAGTGCATCCCAAACGGCCCTGTGCTAATAAGTGTACGAGCATGCGCACTGTCACCTTGTGTAATTGGAGTCAATGCATCCAAACAAGTTCTGTGATTCTATATGTATGAGCATGACCACTGTAACCCTGTATAGTGATAGTAGTTGTCCATTCCACAGATGAGCATACTCCAGTTCAGGTTCCTGTTGTGCTACAACTATACCTCTCAGGCCTACCTATGTACTACCTGCAGATGATGTGTCTTGTTTGTGCATACAGGTTGTAATGGACACCTAATTTAAACACACAGGTTTACAGCTATGTACTTCATGACTGTCAGTATCCCTGTTGTTGTCCTCAATCTTAGAAGGGCATTCTGACTGCCTTGGAATGTGTAATCTCTGTGGTGCATCTCATAACTGCGTAGTACTGTAATAGTGATCTGTAGATAGACAGGAGTTCTGATCCCACCACTGGCAAGTGTGTGTGTGTGTGTGTGTGTGTGTGTGTATCAGCAAATGCCTGAGTGTGTGTGTGTCAGCAAATGTGTGTGTATTTGTGTCTGCATCCTGTCATGACAGCTGGTTTTGCTGCATTCCAAAGAGATACCACCTTTTGCACTGGCCTTTATCCTTGTCAACTGCTAAACCTCTCTCTTCCCCCCTCCCCACTGCAAGTAATCAGTCCTGTCATGTCACCCTGCTCAGAAGGGGAATGAGAGTAAGTGTAGTATGTGTTCTGTGGCACATACCCCAACTGCATACCACTGTAATAGTTACCTTTACATAGGCAAGACATGTATGCACAATACTGGCAAGGGTGTGCGTGTTTGTGCGTGTGGCTATCCTGCAGCCAGGCATACACATGTGTAATGTCTTTTAACATGCTGTACACCATGGTAGCCATCTGTAATGACTGATGTCTACAAAGTATTACATAGTTAGGAATGGTAAAGAATATGCAGTCAAGAACAACAACAGTTGGGTATGTTATTTTCCTGTACCACTGTCAAGCAGTGACACAGAAGTGGTCACTGGGGTGTAAGTCCATATCCATCATTCCTCGACCCAAATTCCACAATCCCCGAGGTAGATTACATTAGCCATCATTCCCCACCCAAACTCCACATGCACAACAACCATCCCTTCCCTGGTGAACTGATTAAGATTTAAATGTTATAACACAAGAGATGCCTCTGTTTTGTGTACACGTCAGTTCCTTTGGAACCCTTCTGTGTCACAAAGAGTGTTCAGACATGTGTGTATATATATATATATATATATATATATATATATATATATATATATATATATATATATATATATATATATATATATATATATATATATATGTGTGTGTGTAGTTATGACAGTTGTACAGCTGTAGACTTGTCTTTGTTGTTTCACAGAGTACACTACATTCAAGGGTACTGTACATATATACACAAAGTGACTGTCCCATTTGTTTTCAGTACTGTGTAATACCTGTGGTAAGATGTGCATTATACAATCCATGTAACATGTATACAACCCAGATGGCTCACTGGTAAGTCCAGTGACCTCAGTGTGCATGGTCCAGGGTTCAAGACCTGCAAGCCTTGTTGATATTGTCATTTAGGACTGAATAAGGCAGTTGTAAGCGGGTGTAAATGTATTTTCGTGACAGTAAGCAGAGGGTACACGCAGGTAACAGACATGTACAACTCGCAGTACACTTGAAATGCCCTTCTTTGGCAATCTTGCTGATGTCACCCACTTACGAATACACCTCTGGGACTACTGTAACCCAGTATTCTCCATGGCGCATGCTGTAACTGCATAATGCTGTAGTGTGTAAATTAGTTTGGTAGCTGTTCTAATGCCTGACAGGCCAACTGTGTGTGTGTCTGCCTGAGAAAGAAACAATGCTTTTTAGAGTATGCACAATCTTTACAATTCACATACTCACCTTTGGCAATCCTGCTGATGTCACCCACCTAGAAATACACCTCTGGGACTGCTGTAACCCACTAATCCCGTAGTGTGTGCCATAACTGCATAATGCTGTAGTATGATAAACTAGCTAGGTAGGGGTTCTATTCCAAGACAGGCCAACTGTATGTGTTTGTGTGTCTGCCTAAGAAAATAACAATGCTTTTTAGAGTATGTACATTCTTTACAATTCACATAACCACCTTTGGCAATCCTGCTGATGTCACCCACCTAGTAATACAAATCTCTGTAGCTCATGCTGTAACTGCATACTGCTGTAGTGTGATAAACTAGTTATGTTGAAGTTCTATTCCAAGACATGGCAGGTATGTGTGTGTGTTTGACAGTCAGAGCCTGTGTGGAGGTGGCTGTGAGTGTCTAACCACTGGACATGTTGGGGAGCGGATTTTGTACTTTTCCTATATGGTGTCCGTATTATATGTCACAATGTCCACCTCAAGAGAAGTACAGATGTCAATCAGCCAAGGGACTGTGCTGGCAAGCCATACCGCTACATCTGGCAAAAGGCCTGGTGAACAAAGTATGCAACCCTACTATTACCGAGAATACCTTCTGAACACGTGCCATACACAAACACACTTGCCTAGAATATCCTGCTATGTTGCTAGTACCCTGCACATTAATGACAGATAGTAGGCATGGTGTGGCTGCAGAGGGCATGGCATCCCATTCAGCAGTACAATAGGCACATAATTGCGGACAATGTGCCTTCACCATGTTCCCCACTGGATGCCTACAACATATGTGGTGCCATCAAATGTGATCCACAAAGGTCATACAATGCCTTACACACATGCCCTGTATGGACAGATGCCACTGACACCAGGGAATACCTGTATCATGCTATCAATGCAGATGCAGGCTCAACCTGCTGTAACAGTCTGTGTACATAACATGTGCCAGCCAAACCAGGTACACTTGTACATGTCACTGTACATTATTGTGGGACATGCACATCCCAGGCAATGTCCTTATCAAGGACTATCAAACACAGACATGGCATGCATTGCAAAGCAATGGCCATACACAATGGTAACCAGGATGACAGGACAGTTCATACAATACCCATCTGTGTGGGACATTGCAGACAGTTATATCCTGAACCACACTGCACACCACTACCCTAGCCCATAGAACCTCCGTATATCCCCTGTGATGCATGTAGCACCTGTGCATTACTGCAGTGTGGCAAACTAAGTAGTTAGGAAGTGTATTTTTGGGCCTGGCAATGTGTCTGAGTCCCTTAGAGAGTGTGGTTGCATTGGCAATGACATTGGTTCATGTGGACAGCCATGTGTGTTACACCTAATGTATGTCTACTATATCTCTGTCGCAGTTGTCGCTTACCAGCACACGTATATGTTCTTACAGCACACCAACATGTTAGATTTGTGGCACATAGAGTAACTGCATGCACTTGTAATAGTAATAGCTAGTCAGTCAGGGGTTTGAACCCCTGTACTGGTAGGTGTGAGACAGACGATGCTTAGGTTTTAGTCTCCAAACCCTTCTCTGATGTACTTTACCTCTGTCTGTTCCTCCCACACACTGTTTGGTGGATGTGGAGTTGTACACCTGCTCAGCAGCAGCTTGTGTTTTGTAAGTGATGGTCATGATCAGATGATGGCCTCTGCACCTATTGCAGTCCTCCTCTAGCTGATTGCATGTGGAACAGCTGTGGTGATATTCCCATAGCCAATCTCATGGAAACACATTGCAATATCTAGGAACATCATGTTGGTGTTTGCCCATGACAGTCGCTGTGAGTGAAACCTGAATCTGGTGTTTGGTAAACGGCATCACAGATGATATCTGGATATTCCTCAAACAACATACACAGTGGAAAATAGCCTAAAGACAGGAGGGTGTTGTGCCAGACATGACTACAGCATGCAAGTGTAGCTATGCGTCACTGAGACTACTGCCAGTTTAACAAGTTGTGTGTGTTAATGGCTATTCTGCATGTTTTAAAACTGACAAGACAGTGCTCTGTTTGTGAGGGAACCCCCATCTGTAGGGCCATCTGTAGACTGATCAGTGTGTGGAACCATTTGTTTCCTGTGTTACTCACTGAACACACATCTGTGAACTGCAGAAGCATAGTGTGAGGTTTGCAGTCAGTACATGGTGATAGTGATGAGAGTTACTGTGATCGCATCCCTGATTGGACATATGTCACATGAAACATTGGTATGATAGTCACTGTATGAGGTTCTCACAGTGACATGCCAATAATTGGCCACTGTTCATAGCTGCAGTCTCAAGTCTTCTACACTTTGTACAGATGTCATGCAGTATATATGCATGTGTTGTGCTCTCTCTGCAAATGTATACCATCTGTTGTGTTGGGTTGATGGTCATATCTATGCATGCTGTTATAAGTAATCTTGAATGCTGTTGACTATTACTAAGACATATCTGTGTTAAAACTACAACACCATAGGCTGCATGGGATTGGAGGTCCTGGCAGAACCTCCTGTCCCACTTCAGCTGGCCTTGGCACCGGGCACCAGCACATCTGGGGCCCAGCCTTGGACCTCCACCTCTGTTGGCTCTGCACCACCTTCTGGTGGAACCGCCACTGAGGATGGGCCTTGTCTCCCCTGGGAGTAGGTCCAGACAGGAACTTGTCCACTATCGGTACAGTCCTGGATGTGGTACGTAGGCGGCTCAATAAGGGGTTTCAAGGTCAGATATGCCAGCTCGAGGGCAGAGTGTCACATTTAGAGGGTGACCCTCCCCTCCTAGGCAGCCACCTTTGTGGCTGTTTTGGTGCAGTGGTGGCTGCCCATGGCTGGGCACCACTGTCCCACTGTTTCTATCTGGGGGCTCATGGGCTTGTGACTGCCGAACACCCCTCCCCGTCCAAGGTGTATCCCCCCCACATGTGTCATATACCAACCCTGTATGCTGTCTTGTCTGTAATCCTACCCAATCTACCCTCCACAAGCATACCTACTCTCCTTCCTCCACATCCCACTCTCACCCTATGGAAACAAAAGACCAATCTGTTCCTAGAACAACATTTGCCCCATACATAGCTGTCCATTTCACACACGTGTCCACTGGACACATGTAACCTTTTTAATTTGCATCACAACATACTCCAGTTGTCCTCACGCCTGTCTCTTAGGCACACGATCCTGGTATGCACATGACTCCTAAAGGTTCCAGGTACACATGATGCAGATGACCCCATTGAACACACAACGCTACCGGTCCCTCTATGATTACCCCATTTACCTTTTTCATGATGATGATGTCACTCACAGCACCTTGCAAGAGTACTCTTCTCACATAATGATTGGACAGGAACTGTTGTGTTAATGTAAATAAAATGCACAGAGTGATGTATTTGGCCAATGTACAAATGTTTGCGTGTATTAATGACACATGTCTGTTTGAGAGAGTCTTGATATTACATAGGACAACACCACTACATAATACAGGCATTGCTGGTGTTTCCCTTTTCATTCCTTTTTAATGCTTTGTTGTCACATGGGATGTTCTTGATATATATATATATATATATATATATATATATATATATATGTATGTATCTATATCTGAACAGAAACACACACACGTACATCTACATGATGGAATGCATTTCCTATACTGTTGAATGACTATGCTGGATGATATGTTTGTGATAACATCCGATGTCTGTATATCTGCCATGGCTTAGTGGTAAATCACATTGGCTGTGGTGTGTAGGGTCCTGCTTTCGAGCCTTGCAGAGGCCATTTATTTTGTTGCTGGGCAGAACAAGGCCATTAGATACGGAGTGATTAAGGCACATTAAAGCAGTTGCGAGCGGATTTGTGCAGAACTAAGCAATGCTAACCTCTGGTTACAGTTTCTTACACTCAGCCTCTACATTGCTTCACTAGTGTGATACTCGCATAACGGCGGCCAAATAGGCTTACACCCGCTTGCTCCTGCACTTGCAAATGCACTGCATTTGTGTTTGCATCTGACACTCACACCCCTAGGTGGGAGTGAGGACTACAATATTACCTTGTAATGCCTATTACATTGGATTACATGCCTACAGTATCAGGAATAGCTGCCCATTAGGTGTAAGCATGCCGTTCGACTGTACAGAATCCACGGCCTGTCCAGAGTTTGATTCATATTATTGGTGTGTTCCTCTTACAATCTGCACCTGTCTGGCTAATACATGGGAACTGACACTCTTCAATGCAAACAAGTAATTGGGTTTTGGAACCCACATCCTTCAGCTGAGTCATGCTACTGCATACCTATTATTCTATCATCTTTCTAAGGTTGTAAGTGGAATATGTGCTTTCTGTCCCTATCAGACCTCTCAAATGATTGGGGACAAATATCAACTGAATCAGGGACAAGTCATGACAACATCAGGGCCACATTTAAAATATTAGTGCTATTAACCTGACACACTGACAGACTCAGAGCATATGAATTAATACGCAATTTCTGAGGTAAATGATGTTAATAACTCTTAATTGTTGTCATTATTCATTACGGGTAATTCACCACCTTTCCTCCAAATGTCACTAGTTTTAGGAGGGATTAAGTAGGACAGAGTTAGAATTTGAGTCAAAATCAGGGATGTCCCTGGAAATCAGGGACAGTTGAGAGGTATGGTCTCTATTTGTTCCCACAATGGTTTATATCCTGTCCAGTGGATTTGCTCTTAGGGGTTAAGAGGTATGGGCATAAGCTATGCCCATTTCAGAATATTACTTACATCCCCAGGGTGGTCCTAATATGACTGCGCTAGCCAACACCTGCATGCCTAGGCCCATAAATGCATACCCATATTTCCCCCACCTGCCCCTCGTCTACAGCACTCATCCTTACTGTGGGTGCAGGTGGGGTATAAACACTCCACTACACACTGCCCACTCTCAGCGTGTCGGGACACATGTCGTACATTGTGTCGACCCATGGGTTATCAGGCTTGCACAACCTACTTGTCAGTGTACGTCTACAGCCTGGTTGGATGAATCATTTCAGGGACTGACTCCAATGATCATTAATTTTTGGGGTGTCCCACAAGGGACATTGATGTCTTTGTTTCAAGATTAAACTTGGCAGGTCTCTCCCACTGGTAGTATCCTGCCTGTGGTCTGTGAAGCAGTGGTGTGTTTACTTTTATTGTGTGTCTGTATGTCTCACTGGCCTAGCTGGGGGGGGGGGGGTGATGCTACGTGTTACACATTTGTTGATTGGACCCCTCACCCCCATATGCATGGCCTGTGAACATATGTAATTCATAACTGCTGTATCATATCCTAGCTATATACATGTGTATATTTACAGTCATGTATATATATATATATATATATATATATATATATATATATATATATATATATATATATATATATATATATATATATATATATATATATATACATTACTATATACAGATATATTTGTATATGTATGCATACATGTATATATTTATATATTGCTGTCTATATATATCTAACAACATATTGATTATGGGTGTCTGTATATGTATATATCTATATGTAGGTATGTATATATATTCTGTCTCTGTATGTATATATTTGTACTACGGAGAGGGAGAGGCATATCTCTATGTCACTATGGGTAGCTATAGACACACATACCTCTACATATATACATCTACATCTGGTTATTCCATTGCTTGCCATATAGATTACACTTTGCTGCAGTGGGACTCGTAGTGGTTGTAGCTGCTCGTTGGGTGATGTCTCTGCCCAATGAACACATTTGCTTACATCCCTGGGGCTGTCCATATAGGCCCACATCAGCCAACACCTGCACACCTAGACCCATAACTAGCTACCCAGAGTTCCCCCACCTGCACCTCCTCTACAACACCCATCCTTACTCAGGGTCCTGGTCGGGTCTGAACACACCACTACACACTGCCCACTCTCCACTTCATGGGACCCATGTCATACATTGTCTCAACCCATGGGCCATCAGGCTTTCCCACCCTTGTATTCTGGGTATGTACACACCCCAGCCAGAATGTTCGGCATATTACCTTCTTTTGGCCTTGTCAATTTTTAGGGTGCCCTGCAAGGGACGCTCCTGTCTGTGTTCTAAGATTAGATTTCACGGGTGCACTGTGTACTCCCCACCGGTTGTATCCTGCCTGTGGTCTGGGGAGCAGTGGACTATTTATATTGTTTGCGGGTTTGTGTGTATGTTTCCCATGTCCGGCTGGGGGGGGGGTGGAAGGGCATGCTACGTGTTTCATGTTGCTTGCTTGGGCCCCTCACTTCCATTGGCATAGCCTGTGAACATATGTCATTCTTGTGTGCTGTTTCCTATCATAGTTGTCTATCTGTGTATATCTACACACACACACACACACACACACATATATATATATATATATATATATATATATATATATATATATATATACGTATATGTATATGTCTGCAACCATATATATATATATGTGTGTGTGTATATATATATATATATATATATATATATATGTGTGTGTGTGTGTGTGTCTGTAAAGCAATGCACTTACACACGCTTACTGGTGTTTATATATGCTTAAACCTGCTTACTAGTGCCGTATTCATTATGACAGTGACACTTCGCACCAGTTCACTTTTAATTGTTATTTTGCAGGTTATACAGCGGACAGATGTCGAAATATGTTCATGTACAGATTACCAATGGTAAATTGTATGTGATGCAGTGGCATTCAGAATGGGAATGTCTGTTCGTTAGGTTGTTGCTCTAACCAATACACTATTGCTGTGTGGGTACCTGTCAAATCTTCGAACGCTCAAAAGTTCGAATGTTACATGGTCGAGACCAAACGTTCGAAATTTTGAGTGCTCGAAGATAGACTTTCAACGGCACCGGACAGTGCAGATAGGGAGAATTTCCCTTTTCTGCACTGAAGTGCAGTCTCGGAGTTGGTATATTTAAGTAGGGGGGTGTGGGGGTGCAGCCCCCAATGTGGGTGGTGCAGGGGGGCTTTCCCCCCTGCCTACACTTTGAAAATGTTTTTTTTTTTTCTGTGTTTTCTTTTTTTTTTTATGTTCGAACATCCAAATGTTGAACATTTGGTCTCGACCATGTAATAGTCGACATTTTGGATGTTCGAACATTTAACATAGACCCTGCTGTGCTGCTTCATTTGCATATATACCCATATACCCATGACTCCTGGTTCCCCAAACACCCACCCCAACGCCTCACTAACACTACAGTCATCCATTCTCCAGTTGGATTCGCAGTATATCCACACCATTACATATTGGCCACTCCCTACTCCTGTAGACCCATCCCATCGGTTGACTCACTCCACGTATCCTCAGAACTCCCAAACTTTTAGTCCACAAACATTGGTGATATGAGCGAACAAAAGGACACTATTTGCAATTTTTGGGTTGTCCCACATGGGACATGCATGTCTTTATGTCAAGATTAGACTCTATACTTCGTTACATCCTTACTCCCGTTAACATGACACTACAATAAATTAATAAGTATGACTATGCGGTAACGTTACACATGAGAGCCTAATTATGTATGTGTTCAGCGTATTTCTTTTACAAATAGACCGGTTTAGTAATTGGCGTTGCCATAGCAGGCAGATCACAGGCATGATTCCATGTGTGCGAAAGTCCTCACATTTGATTTTTTCAGCACAGCACTGACTTTGGACATTGTGCACACTTCTGCGTTTTAGCAGTTTCGTCCCTTCCCTCTTATGCACAACCTATTATTCTATCTATTGTCAAGGTTTGTAAGGGCATGTTCATGTTATTTATGTCTGCAAATGGAATGAATGTGTTAGAGAGAATATACTTCTACATACAGATGTCTGCATGTGTATATGCATATATGCTTATAACGAACTCACTGACCTCCACAAGGCGGTCCAGTTAGAACCTGCCCATCCAACCTGGCACACCTGGATCCATAATTTCATACCCATAGTTCCTCCACCCCACCCAAGTTCAACATACATGCATACCATCCATTTACCAGTTGCTATCGCAGCCATGACACACCTCCACACATTGCCCTCTCCCAAGCATTAGGGGCCCTACATGTATGTTGTCCCAACCCATGTTTTCTCAGGCTCTCCCACCATTTAGTCCTTGAACATACCTGCCCTTGCTTGTGTAATGGTCGGATGGCCAAACATTCTATCAATTTTTGGGTGGGACTACCATCTGATTGTAAAGTAGATTTAGCAGATCAACAATGTTACTCCCACTGATAATATCCTGCTTGTGGTGTGAGTAGCAGTGCTTTGCTCACTCCTGCCCAGCTTGATATGACATACACTGACAGCAATATATAATACTGGGGTTGCTGTTGATTCCCTTCTCATTCTTTCTGTGTGCTTTATTGTTACGTCATTCTTTCTTCATAGATATATATGTGTATATATATATATATATATATATATATATATATATATATATATATATATATATCATTGCTGGAGCCTTCCTGTGTCCTGACAGAGTGCTCGTCAAACTATCAGGAGATATACAGAGCTGAGTATATTTTTCTGGCACTTCAGAGTTGTGTACTGGTAATTGTTGTTTGACTAATTTTATATCATTGCTGGCTGACTTCAGAGTTGTGCAGTTTTTTTTTTTGCTTCACTGTATAGTTTTTCAGATCTCTGCTGCAGGTGTTGGTTTTCCCATACCCATCCTCCCTATTCCTGTGTTGTTTAAATTTGGAGGCTTTTGCAGATGCCCGCCCCCACTGTAGATTTGATCTGGGACACTACCCCCAGTCCCATCTCTTTACCTCATTCTACCTAATAGACTCCTTCTGCACTTGTTTTTAGTCATTTTTAATTTAATTGCATTTTTAAACGGTTTGGTCTAACATTGCTACATACTCAAGTGTGCTAGCTTGCACTGCATTTGAATTTTTTGACTGTTGTTTTTATATTATATATATATATATATATATATATATATATATATATATATATATATATATATATATATAAATAAAATAAATAAAAAAAATAAAATACCTTTCCTGTAACTAATGTAGTCCAGATTCACATTTGCTGTATCCAGGACTGTATGTAAGCTTCTGAGCCCCCCCCCCCCAAGCTTTCTGTGTTGGAGGGAAACTTTCTAACTTATCAGTGGGTGTGGTAGGCACTAGGTAACCTATCTACCACATAAGGAGTGGTTCTGGCCCAGAAATTGTAGTTACTGGCCGTTTGGGCAGTTTTTCCACCTCTCTCAACTTTCTGATTTAAAAGCCCACATTTGTACTTGTTTCCCCCCCTTTCCTATAACTAGTTTAGTCCAGATACAGATTCTTAGTTTTAGCACTTGAATTTGCTTATTCATGATCAGCACTTGTTCAGAACTTGTAAGCACTTAATAACCTACTAATTACTACAGCACTCAGCCTTCCTCATTACCTACAGGAAAACAGTTTCCTCACTTGCTTAGAGAAAAACAGCTCTTGTACTCACTTTCCTCACTTATCTAGAGGAAAATATTTTTTTTATTCAGGCATGTCCAAGGGTCAGCTCCCAGTGTTCTCTCCTGTCTATCTGATGAATCTGGGCATCTTGGGGCAATGTAGAAATTGCCTCATGTACACAGACAACCCTCTCTTCCTACCACCCAACACTACAACCCGTGAGAGATGCACTTATCTAGCCAAACTGGAGGTAAAGCTCTCTCCAACCAAGACTGAACTTGACAGTCAAGAGGAGAAGGTAAACACTTGCACCACACCACACTCATCACATAGTCTCAGTAAATCTACACCACCAAAATCCACACATAGAAACACAAAAACATTTGCAGAGGCTCTCAATAATAATCTGCTCAAGCAACAGAGACCTCCAAAGCAGAAATGCAAGCAACCTCCACCCCCCAAAACAACCCAAATGACACATAGCCCACAGACTCAGTATGCCACTCAACCACAGCCAATAAGGCAAAACAATGTACCCAACACACTAGTCATAGGTGACTCTATAGTCAGGCACACTGATGTCCCACTCACCAGGCTAAACAAGGAGAAGGTTACTGTCAGCTGCCTGTCGGGTGCCAGGATCCATCACATAACCCACGCACTCAGGTCACTCCACAACAAGTACAAATATGACTCTGTCATTATCCATGTTGGTGTGAATGACCTGAGACGTACCTCCCTGGACTACATGAAAAGAGACATGGAAGAGCTCTGCGATCTTGTAGCCCAGGCAGGTATGACCCTAGCCCTGAGTAGCATTCTGCCATCACCCAGAATAAAGCCGCAGCACAAGGACAAAATTATTGACTTCAACAATTGGCTAAGCTTCTGGTGCCATTCTAAAAGGATCCAGTATCTGTCTGCCTGGGATGACATGGTCAACAGACCACGATACTTTGGCAGAGATAGCCTGCGCCTGTCACCCCTGGGATTCCGGATACTGACTACCCTATAGTGCCTTTTTTAGACAAGGTTCAAATGACAACTTCACCACCGTAGCAGGAATAGGCAAGCAAAAATGGAGGGTGATGCTACTCAATACTAGAAGTCTAAATCTCAAAATGCAATCATTCGAGGCACTCCTTAAAATGGAGAACATCGATATCTGTGCAGTGACTGAGACCTGGTTCAAGGCTCCAGAGAGCACCCCTGCACTACCATGCTATAACTCATACCTCACTTTTCGGCCATGTAACCTGGACCGGAACACCTCCACACCTCCAGGCTAGTTGCTCAGCATAATGCAGCCGAGGTTATCCAAGTGCAACTAACTCTGGGCAAAACTGCAATCCAAATTGTAGCTTGCTACAGATCACCCACCATGCCCCAGGATTCCCACTCCTCTTTTCTTGATGTACTGGAAAATATTAGGGTTCACCCAAACACCCTAATAATGGGCGATTTCAACTGCCCCGCCATTAACTGGGAAAACTACTCATGTACCAACTCCTTCGCTCAACGCTTTCTGGAATTCATAACCTCCAATGTGCTGGATCAACTTATCCACACCCCCACCAGGGGCAACAATATCCTAGATCTAGTCATTACCAACATGAGTGACCGGTGTTCCACACCTGAAGTCAACGCCTCATTGGTCCGATCCAACCATAAGCTAATTACCCTAGATATCCACATCCTGCCCCCACCCCCACCCCCCCATTAAGGAAACCATGGTAAAAAAATTCTCTAAAGCCAACTTCATGTATCTTAAGACAGAAGTGGTGAACTTCATGACACCCATGCAGATGGACAATACAGTTACAACTACTGAATCCTACATAATTGCACTTTATAAGCACTTACATGAGTGCATGGATCATGCTATCCCAAACAGAACCAAGACGGTATCCTCCAAAAAAAGGAAGCCAATCTGGTGGTCCCCTGCCATAAACAAACTGTACAACAGAAGGAAGAAACTGTTGCAAAAGAGAGTAAAATCCCGCGGGTGGAGGAGCTCCCTGGTCAGCCTCAGTAAGAAGCTGCGATCCCTGATAAAATCCTCCAAAGCTAGTTATGAAAACAAAATTGCCACTGATTCTAAAGACAACCACAAAGCATTCTATAGCTATGTCAAGAATATCAATGGCAACACTCAGATCTGCTCTGAGTTACAGCACAATGGCACTAAATATACAGACCCAACTGATATTGCCAACATCCTGGCAGATAGGTTCAGTGCTAACTTTACCCCCCTCTCATCCCCTAAAGAGCCCATCTCTATACCAGAACAATGCAAAGTTCCTGTAATCATGCCTGCACAGGTAAAAACCATACTCTCCAAAGCCAAGAACACAGCATCCATGGGACCAGACCACATCCCAGGCTGTGTTCTACACGAACTACAGAATGAACTGGCACCACACCTAAGTACAATGTTCAATCACAGCAATGGTTATCCCATTCCACAAGGGAGGAGCCACCATGGACCCTGGGAACTAACGCCCCATTAGCCTGATGAGCCTGATCTGCAAGGCCATGGAACGTATCATCATGGAACTTATAAACAAGGATATTGGTAATCTCCAAACTCGGGACCCTACCCAGTTTGGGTTTGTAAAAGGCAGATCATGTCTCATAAACCTGATAGACTTCTTTGAGGCAGTCACCAAAGCTGTAGACAAGGGTAAGGTGGTTCACACAGCCTATCTAGATCTTGCCAAGGCATATGACACCATCCCCCACTCTGGAATTATAGATAAACTCACTAAACTAGGTATAAATCCCTATGTCACAAGATGGGTTGCCAACTGGCTCACTGACAGAACCCACACTGTGAAAGTAGCAGACTCCAAATCCAACTTCAGACCAGTGACAAGTGGAGTACCAGAGGGTTCAGTCCTGGTTCCTCTCCTGTTTGGTATCTACTTCTCTGAAGTACAGGCTAACACAGAAGGTCTTTGGTTAACAAGGTTCGCAGATGACTGGAAACTAGGAGCCATAATCGAAACTCCTAACGATGTGGACATCCTACAAAAGGGCCTCACTGAGACAGATGCCTGGTGTCAAAGCCATGGCCTCAAGTTCAATGCCAAAAAGTGCATTGTCATTCCCTTTGGTAAAAACTCTGTACCCATGAACTACAACATAGGCGGTAGTATACTTAACACCAAAAGTGTGATAAGAGACCTTGGGAAACAGGTGGACAGTAGTCTCTCCTTTGATAATCACATCGCCACAGTAGTCAGGAAATCCTTCTAAGTGGCACAGCTCATCACAAAAGGTTTCTCATTCAGAAAAAAAGAGGTCATTGTTCCCCTCTACTCATCTCTCATTAGACCCATTATAGAGTACAATGCCCCTTTTGGTATGTACCTCACAAGACATCTACAACAACTGGAAAAGCCGCAGAAATACCTCACAAAGAGGATTACTGGCCTCAAAAAGATGCCCTACGCAGACCATCTCAAAAAACTCCAGCTTTACTCCGTTGCATATTGCCTACTTAGAGGTGATCTCTGCCCAACATACAAAGCTATGTCAAACCCAGAGCTGTTGGACATGCTCCACTTAAAGAAATTCCAATCCCTCTGAGCTACACGCTATAGGGACCTAAACCTTATCACCACAATAAACAGAACATGCCAGAGGGATAGATTCCTGTCCCAGAGCTTCCCATACTCTGGAATAAGCTACCTATCTATATCAAACAAAGCTCCTCATTAGCACTCTTCAAGAAAAATCTTGATGATTGGATGGGAAATAGGAAATTCACCCCGGGGATCACCTCTGTGGCTCTGCTTGACAGTGGCACAGGAAAATAATTTTCTTGGGTGGCAAAAGCCAGGGTACCTTTTTAGCTGGGCTTGTATAGGCCCCAGGGTCGATAGCCTAGTACCTAGCTATGAACCTATGAACCTATATATATATATATATATATATATATATATATATATATATATATATATATATATTATATATATATCTGTACATACTTATATACATTTCCTATGCTGGGCACTGCTTAGACCCATGCAAGCACACTCAGACTTGCTTACTGGTACTTATATATGTTTACTGCTGCTTATTTGTGCTTATACCTGCTTACTAGTGCCTTATTCATTATGACAGTGCCACTTTGATTGAATGACATTTAGTTAAACATCTCATGCAATACTCTTATGTCAGTTTTACAGCAAAATGACATTCATTCCATATGGAAAATGATATGTGCTATTGTTGGGCTCAAAATGTGAATGCCTGTTCATTACGCAGATGCTCTAAACACTACACTATTGGCTTTTATGGTGATTCCACATGTTTTTCTCTATTTGAATGATTTTGATGTGTAAGCTACGCTTGGCGGAGGGCACTGACGTGCAAAAACACTGCGCTTTGCTTACACCTTCGATATTGCAGCAATACAAATGTATAATAGGGACACAAGGAATCTAACTGTGAAAGTTCTAGGGACGGGGCTCAATATTCCATTACGTGCTTGTGTGTTTACTAATTTGATTTTATTTCACTGTTCGTGGACACTCTTGCATGCTTAGCATACATTTTGGTATTCACGGACACTGAATTACTGACTTACTATTAGAGGCGGGCTCTAATAGTAAACATAGTAGGTTGTGCAACTGTTGGGGCATGTTTACGACTCCATAGAGAACTTGTAGATGCCCCCTGCACTCACATACATTTCCTGTGCACATCCAGGGTGTGGCAGCGCGCCCTCATACATATTCATATGGGGCTGCTGCACCATCTGTAATGAGGACGCTCGGTGCAAGGCTAAAACCATCCTTGCACCAAGCGTATTGAATCCCAGGGGAAAAAATAAATGAAATGTGTTCAGAGCAGATTAAAATGAATGAAACACTGAAGGAGTATATCATCTCAAATATCAAAATGAAGGAAAAATGGAAGAAGCTTTAAGCAGCTATTCAGATGAACTGATAAAACTACAAAAATCAAATGTCAAGATAAAGAAAAGGCTGGCTGAGAATGAAACTTCTCAAAAAGAGTTATTTCAAAAAATGGTAATGCTAGAAGACAGAGCACACAGAGAAAACCTGAGATTTTCTGTTGTACCAGAGAAACTAGAAAGAACAGACTATATTAATTTTATGTTGCTGTATCCAGATGCTCTATGCTGACCGCCTTAAAAAACTCCAGCTATACTCTGTCGCATATCGTCTACTCAGAGGCGATCTCTGCTTAACATACAAGGCCATGTCAAACCCAGAGCTGTTGGACATGCTACACTTAAAGAAATCCCAATCCCTCAGAGCTACACACTCCAGGGATCTAAACCTTGTCATCACAATAAACAAAACATGCTGGAGGGATAGGTTCCTGACCCAGAGACTCCCCAGACTCTGGAATAGATTGCCCATACATGTCAAGCAGAGTGCCTCTTTGGACCTCTTCAAGAGGAACCTTGACGATTGGATGGGAGAAAGGAAATTCACCCCAGGATCACATCAGTCGCCCTGCTAGACAGGGGTCCAGGAAAGTAAATAATGTGGGAAGAAATAGCCAGGGAATTGTTATGGCTAGGCTTGTATAGGCCCTTGGGCTGATAGCCTAGTACCAACCTATGAACCTATGAACCTATGAACCTATGAATGCACAGATTAGCAACTGGACTGGTATTCCACAGCAAGATCTGCTAATTTGAAAAGCACATTGAGTCTATGCTCCAAATCAGTCCAAGCAGCCAAGTCCTATATTAATAAAGATGCAATTGTCCAAGCAGAAAAAGTTGATCCTGACAAAACTGTGACAGAAGGACAAAGTATTAAAACCTGGAGACAGTAGAGTGTGGAAAATTATTATTCACTGTACACTAGTCAGAAGATAAGCAAATTTATACAAGCAAATGGGGAATGTTGAGTTGCAGATGTGAGATTCAAGTTGCTGTATCCAGCTGTCATCAGAATATTCTTCCTAGAAGATAAAAACATTTTTAATGCAGAACAGGCTAAGGAGGAAATATAAAAGTTTGACTAACAAAAAGTGAGCCATCAAGCACTAGGGAACTCTGCCTCACATTCTTCTGATAATAAAGCTCATAGAGAGACTTTACCAATGAAGCCATTTCCAATGTTCCAAATGAAAATGCATGATAGACATCAAAAAACACAGGAGTTGACTAAAAGACTCAGGAACACCTTGGACTTGAACCAGAGTCTGGTTTTGGAAGATGGAGATGAACAGGAAGAAGATCAGCAGCACTGAAATTAATGAATTAATGTAATATTATAAAGTATCAGTCACATTTGTGAAATATGCCTTTACAAGAAAAAGTGGCTGATAAAGACTGAACTTTTGTTGACTTTGTTAAACTTGCAGGTGGACTGAAAAGCATATACCGCACTTCAAATCATCAATGCTTCAAAGGACACTAAAAAGAAAAAAAAAACAATTGCAAGTAAAACAACTTTTGTTATTAGTATTTGTACATGACATTTCATGATATAAATTGCATATTATATAGTAAAGCAGATTTGTGTAGTATTTAGTCAGGGGTTTCTGAAATGAGGGGTGGAGAGTAAGTCTTTTCAATGATTGATGTGTGTGATAAAATATTAAAGTAAACAGCGACTTTTTTAGATTTAAGAAATGTAGGCATTACAATGTTAAAGGAGAAGAAAGGCTGGAAATAAGCTGGTTTACATTTATATGCTGTAATATTGGGCTGTTGGGGTGTGGGGTGGAGTGTTGTCTCCTCTTACATCAACTACTATCTTTCTTCATAGAGCAGAGTCTGCAGTCACTAAATCTGACCTTGATATTTTAGGTGCTCTGCCACAAGGCCCTATACCTACAAGTTAACTGAGAATTTTGTCATTGTTTAATGTAAACATATTTATCATAAAGAACCTTCCTATGTGTTAATTTTAATCAGTTAAATACATGCCAGCTCAGTGATTGAAAAAATGTGTGAAATAATCCGTGCACTCTAAAGACCTCTTACTAAATTGATCAATGTCAGTGTTGTCTACTCTTACACTTAGTCATTCTTTTCCCTCATACAGCAGGTATATGTCATATGTTATTACATTTCTATTTCTTTTATTACTGGTAAGCCGCAGCGCTGCAGCGGTAGCATTGTCACCTCACAGCAAGAGGTTCTCCCGTTTGATTCTCGGCTGGAGTGCCTTCTGTGTGGAATCTACATGTCCTCCCCACGGCCAAGTGGTGTTCGAAAGACATGCGTGAATGGGTGTGCCTTCATTGAAGGTTGGGTGTTGGGCTGGCACCTCGGCACCATAAAAATCTGCTGCCAATCATTAGCGGACCGGAGTTCCACTGTGGCGACCCCTAACTGGGAAAAGCCAAAAGAAGAAGAACAACTGTGTAACACAGTGAAAATACTTTGGTAGTGTGTTAAATTTGTAATCCTTTCATTCAAATTTAGGCTGATTAATTGCACTTCAATTCAAACCAAAACAAAATTAAGTGCAAGAATCCTCTCCAGAAAAAAAGTATGCATAATTCCCCAAAATAGTAAAATCCTTCTAGGAGAATATACACACCCTAATCTTGGTCCCACTTCTATAACCCAACAACAGCCAATGCCCAACCCTGGTGATCTGATTTTTGCTGCAATAAATGTTAGAAGTATAAGAAACAAAACTGCTGAACTACATGCCTGGATTAACCAACATAAGCCTGATGTTCCCACTATAACTGAAACTTGGCTTAAACCCAACATAAACGACTCAGATGTTATATATCATGGCTATAATATCATCTGTCAAGACCATATAAAGAGGAAGGGTGGTGGTATTGCCTTAATATTTCCTAATACCTACCACATTTCCTCTTACAGCAAACCAACACCAATAATCAGTTCAGCAGAGGTTCTTATGGCTTTCCTCAAAATAAACAATTATAAATATGCACTGCTGTCCTTTATATCCTTCCTGACAGCAATACAGTTATATTGGAAGATATCTTACATTGGATATCCATGCTTAGAAATTAAGTACTGTGAGTACCCTGACGTTTAGTTAGCTTAAACCATCAGATAGTGGACAAAGTCCAACTATTCAGGTCAAAACAACTAGAAAAAATATGAAAGAATAGCCTTTTGAGCTGTTCGAGCTAAGCTAAAACACCAAGCAGCAGTAGTAAGAAATATTTGTAAATTAAACAGTAGCAAAACAAAATTCATTTTTTTGTACTTTCTTTGCATAAGCACAGTATTTATCTGCTGATTTATATAAGTTTCACCCAATAAAGATTTGTTGTTTTGCTACTAAGAAGTGAAGCTATTTTTAATCGCAACAAGAAGGTTTGTTGTTTTGGTATGAAGAACTTGAAAAAGTGTCAAAATGTTGATCACAAAAATATTTTTTACTACTGTTTAATTTACAAATATTTCTTACTAATCCTGATTGGTGTTTTAGCTTAGCTCGAATAGCTCAAAAGGCAATTCTTTCATATTTTTCCTATAGTGGATATCCAAAACATTTTCACAAGAAAAAAATATTACTAGGTGATGTGAACATCAACTGGTTGCGCATAAACACTAACCCCCCCCTTCCTCTATCATGAACTTATCTGGTTTCACACAACTAATTAATAGCCCCACATATAGCCAGACATCAAACTCTCTATTAGACTGGATCCTAGTATGAGACCCTAGCAAATACTCCATCACAGGTACAATGTCAGACTCTCTCATTGATAATCTTCCAATCAATATGACTAAACATCTCACACATACAATTAAACAGCATGTTTATAAAACAGCATGTAACCTTTCCAAGTTTAACCCAAAAATGTTCATTACTACACTATCATCTATTAACTGGAACTTCCTAAAAATCCCACCATTAGATGATGCTGTAACTGAATAATGCAACTTTTCTAAATATCCTAAATAGCCTTGCACCTCCTAGAAGAAAGAGACTGAAAACAAATAATGCAATTTGGCAATCCAGAAATAGTAGAATGCTAATGCAGGATAGAGAAAAAGCATTGTAAAATGGCAAAAATATAAAACACTTCAATATCTTGAAAATTTCAGAATGCTTCACAATTGTACTAAAAAGCAAATAAATGAAGACAAAAAATATACTATAATAACTTCCAGAATAATACTAAACACAACCCTAAAAAAAGTTTGGACATCCATTAAAGAAATCTTATATCCCAGACAAAAATTCAACCCAACTCACCACTCAAAACTGCAGTACAGTTGACCTCTTATTTTATAGATGGTATAGCATATTTAAACAAGGATTCCTCAACATCTAATCCCAACCGTGCTCAATAGCCACACATCACCACATCCACTTTCACCTTCAAATGTCTGCCAACATCCTATGTAAAACTACTCTTAAACTTAAACCATGCTGTTTTCCAACTGATGACCTTCCAAATGAGTACCTAAAAATAGCAGCGAGTAGCACTGCCTATCCTGTCTCAATCCTTATTAAATAGGTCAGTCCAGGAATCCTACATTCCCTCTATCTCTGGAAAATGTCACACATTATCCATCTGCATAAAGGAGGAATTTCAACAGACATTAATAAAGTTAGACCTATAGCAATCGTATCTCCCCTCACCAAAATACCTGAAAAATGTATTCAAAAACAATTATTAGACCATCCCCTGCAGAAAGAACTCTTGTCCCCTATACAACATGGCTTTCATCCTTCTCACAGTACTAGCAGTGCCCTTCTATCCTATCTAGATACTGTCAATAAAGCTAGAGATAATGACAAACTAGTCTCACTAGGTCTGTCTCAGTCCACTCTTCTGTAGGTCATAAACTACCTGTCTAATAGGTGTCAGTCAGCAAAATGGCACTCCATACTCTCCCCTTACCTCCCAGTCACCACCATTGTACCACAAAGCTCTATCCTTGGTCCTCTCCTTTTTAACATTTTCAGCAACATTCTCTATAGTTCTGCACAACAGGCCACCCTAATACAATACACAAATAATTCCACTCTCATTTGCACATCTTGTAACATGGCACAACTTTAAAAAAAGTACTCAGGAAACTTTAACAGCCACTGAAACATGGCTTTGTAACTCACAATTCATGCTCAACCCCAAAAAAGACCGAACTATTACTTTTTCCCCAAATCCCTCTCTCATGAAAAACTACATTTAAAGTCCTCGTTCTTGATAATACAACCATTGAAGTTACTTCTCATAGCAAACTAGTAGGGTGATAGCGGATGATAATCTTACATTTGCCCTGCATATACAAAATTGCATAAGAAAAACTCATCATAGACAAGAGATGCTTTATAGAGCCAAAAACATTCTCACCAATACAACTAAAACTACACTTGCTACTACTAATCTCCTCTTCACTCTTCTTTATAGTGGTCCCATCATTACCAACCTTCAGTTTCACAAAAATTAAAATGTGAACAATATTATAACAAAGTTTTTAATTTGTAGCACATACCCCTTTCATAACTCACCACTGTATATCACTGAAATTCGTAAATTGGTTAGAACCAGTGGCGGTTGGTGACTTCAAATCAAAGGGGCCCTGCAGGAGACAGCTGAATGGGTGGGGCCAATGGAGAGGGGTGTGGCCAACTAGAAAGGGGAAGAGCTATGCTCAAAACCACAAAAACTGGGACTTTAATAAAATACGCCGCCCTGGGTGCCAAACAGTCATTATGAGAGTCCAATCAAGACAAAATGAAGTGGAGAAGAAAAAAAAATATTTCAATATCTAGATGGAAACAGAAAGGTTGTGAGGCATGAAAAAATAAATTACTTTTTAAATATATTACTGGAATGCCAGTTGAAATAAAGCATAAAAATCAAGCAGCACTCAATTCAAACAACTTCCCTTGCACTGCAGTTCTAATTATAGTTTATATTCAGCTTTATAAACATACCAAGTAACAAGCTGAAGGTAGCAATCTCTGTAATACCAATTACCCCACTTGTAAAAATATCCAAAAAAGACCTGCTGTGGTGCTGCCTGAAAACTATCTAATTGTTTCATGGGGAAAACATGATCAAAGTCAAAAATAAACAGCAAACAAGAAACAAGCTCAAGATAAATTGCTTAAAGGATTACTGCACA
Source organism: Protopterus annectens (assembly GCF_019279795.1). Lineage (NCBI taxonomy): Eukaryota > Metazoa > Chordata > Ceratodontiformes > Protopteridae > Protopterus > Protopterus annectens. Next base: position 1,250,405,881 of record NC_056725.1, read on the forward strand.
TGTTAGGGACCACACATGATAGATTGCCATTCTGTTTAGTTTACTGGTAAAGCCTGCAGAGATGATTGCAAATCACCAACAAATGTAAGGAGCTTTTGAAAATGCTGTAATCCTGTCCTTTATTACAAATACTGTCATATGCAGATCAATACCTAAGGCTTATATGTTATCTAGCTATGTAAATATTCTCTGCATGGCAACAACATAAAGGCTTTCAATGTTGATAATTATTTAACAGTATGCTTATTAAAGCTTACTTGCATCTTACAATCTCAGACAAGCTTACCTGATGGTCATTAAAGCATTGCTACTTAAACACAGAGCAACAAGCACTGCAACAACATGCATTTTCTGAACAATAAGAAGCACAACTCAACAGTATAAAAATATGACAGAAATCCAGAACATTCTGCAAAATCAAGGATAGATGAAAAGCCACTGTAGTACTTGTGTCTACCTTGGATGTAGGGATACTCTACACACTTACACTGCATAACTGCTCCTTGCCTTGCTTGGACACATCCTGAGTCACTAAATGGGGGAGTGGGATACAACAAGTATGTCATAATTTGAAATGTCTCTGGCTAATGGTGATGGCTTTGACATATTTGTCATACCTCTCAGCCTCAGAGCAAGAAATCTGGACAAAGCCATAAACAGAAGTGGGACAAAAGCCCAAAAATAAGGACAATTTTTAAATATTGCTCTTATAAACTTAGAAAGATAATAGAATAGTAGATCTTGCATTAGTATGAATTTTCTGAAGAGTATGAAATCTGAAATTCAAATGTCTGGAATTATTTTCTAACTTCAATGTTTAATGATTTGCCACTAATTTGCTGGAAAACCACAATTGTATGAAAAACAGGCCAAAAAGGTGATGCAAAAATATAAAACAGCCACACAATACAGCTTGGAACTTGTCAAAAAAGGGACACTTGTTTAATATTAGTACTGTTAAGTTGAGGAGCTGACAAAATAAGAGAATCTATCTGTAACTCTGATCATTACAGTTATTTATTAATTGTAAACCCTCCAGATTTCTTCCAAAAGTGTCATTTTGAGGAGGGATTATTAGGGGGAGAGCAATATTTTGAGGTAAAATCAGGGACAGTTAAGAGGTTTGGATATACCTAATTCTACAAGGTGATTTATTTGCACATACCTCTCAACCTCTTAATGCAGGAAATCTGGACAAGGCCAAATATATTGGGGAACAAACAAACAGTACCAATAATTGCTCTTGTATAAACTTAGACATGTGATAGAATAACAGGTCTTGCATTAGGATACTTTTTTGTGAAGGGTATGAAATCTGAAACTCAATGTCTGTCATTGTTAAGTGACTTCATTCTTAAATGATTTGCCAGAAAACCACAAATTTTATGAGGAACAAACCAAAAATAAGAAGCAAAAATCTATTCATTCTGTGAAAATCTGGACAGTTGAGAGGTATAGTTCAGCCGGAAGAATTGTGCAGCAGAAATCCTACATGACGGACTTAGCTCCCTAGGTGTGGACAATAAGTAGCCCCCCCCCAAAAAAAAAAAAACAAAGATCTAAGAGAAGTGATTGATTCAATCTGGCTTCATCACTTAGCATTCAGACTGAGTGAAAATATTCAGTAACAAAAAAAGTTTGTGCTTGTAGGCAGTTGATTTAACTGGTTCCTAATCGAACACATCCAACCAAGAACTGGGAGGGGGAGTACCTGAGCTGATCAGATAATCAATAAATACATTCCTGATTTGTATTAAATTATATTCCTTGTATAACACAATATAGTTGTTAGATGGTGGTTTAAATTTATTGTTTTGAACATTTTTCCACTAAACAATGAAACAAAATGCATGCACCAGTAATGACAAAACTGCCCAATTCAGAACATTTCCATCACAAAACTCTACTCAAACTTCTACAGTACGCCAGTATCAGTAAATATGCACAATCTCTGCAGAAGTAAATAATTCCACATTAAAGAGAGCTGTAACTAATGAAGAGGTTGCTGCTAGCAAACAACTTTATATTTCATTGTTTCATCTACAAATAAAGTGCCTGTTGCCCTTGAGGAATAAATTGTCTGTTACATTAAACAAAATGATAATCTAGTAATACTGCAATAGGGAATGGATGGTAAACTGATAACAGGTTCATAGTTATTAGGTATCTCTGCTAAAGAGGACATTTTCAGGACTGCAGCATCCACCCCCTTTAAAAGTACAACACAGTACAGTATCAGTAATGCATCTAAATACTATGGGAGTAAAACTCACAGCCTTCTGCATCAAAAACAAGTATTCAGCCTGTTATTCTATTAACAATGCAAGCAAACCCAACATAAGCAGCACTAAACTTCTCTTCCCCTGAAGCTCTCAGGTCCTTGTAAAATCCATTCAACGTTCAACTGTATCTTTCAACTTTGCAGCACAAGAAATCTGGTAAAAGCCAACATTTACTGGGGGGGGGGGCAAAAGCCCAAAAAACATAGACACATTTTAAACATTGCTTGTATAATCTTGGAAAGTTGCTAGAATAAAATGTTACATTACCACCTTGCATTTTACTGTCAAGTCTTGAACCCAGGACTCTGCACTACAGTCAGAGCAACATAGCACTATGCCATATAAGTTGTTTCTTGAAAGATATGAAGACTGAAACTTAAATGGCTATCATTTAGTGAATTCAGTTCTCACCAAAGCTGTCAACCTCTTAGCACAAGACACCTGGACAAAGCCAATAATGGGAAATACAGCCCCCAAACATATTCAGTAAATTCAGTTCTCACCATAGCTCTCAACCTCTGAGCACAAAAACCTGGACCAAGCCAATAATGGGGGAATACAGCCCCAAAAATAGGGACAATTTTCAAATACTGATCTTATAAACTTAGAAAATTGCTAGAAGAAAGGGTTGTGCAGTGTTACCATGTATTTTCTGAAGAATATGAAGTCTGAAATTCAAATGCCTGTCATTATTTACTACAGAAGAATCAAGAAAACCACAGATTTTATGAGGAACAGAACAGAACAAGAACAAAAATATGCAATGGTAGTGGGTAGGGAATTCAGGCTCTTGCTACCTTGTATACAAGGTACAGGGTTTGTGTTTGAGCCTGAGAAACTCTAGCCACTAGGAATCTGGAACTGGGGCATTTTACACACACACACACACACACACACACACACACACACACACACACACACACACACACACACACACACACATGCGCGCATGCAATAGATATTCCCTTGCAGCGAGATTTCAGAAGTCTTAAGTTCTAATGGACTAGCCACGACATATCTCAGTGAAAGAAGGACATTTTGTTTTAACTGTGCTTTTTTAAGCGCATCTGCTAGGGACTCCCCGGGGATCCTCCATGGTATTGCTTTATAATTTGGTAAGAAAATTGGAATACTTTGTTTCTATCATATCCTTTACTTAAATGCTATTTTCATCATATTCCATAAGGTGTACATAAACCGTTCGGCTAGCCGAAATGCTCATAGCCAAAGAGGAGTTATCTTTTGATATCCCATGTATTTGGCAAACACGCTGAATTACTGTCAGTCGAATATGTATGTATATATGCATTTATATAGGTTTGTTTGTTTACCTAGTTAGCGCACTGATCTCAGTGGAGCAGTTTTAGATTTACCCCAGTTTAATTAAATCAGAGTAATATAGGAGTAGTAAAAAGAAATTAATAATCAATTGATAAATGAGGAGTAAAAGCAAAGCAAGATATCAAAAACACAATAACAGTAGTTCAAGAGCAACACACACACACACACACACACACACACACACACACACACACACACACACACACACACACACACACACACACACACACACACACACAGCATATATTCCCTTGCAGAGAACTCGGGTCTGAGAAAACCATTGTTGCAACTGTAAACATCAGTTCCCCCTTGCAGCTGCCGAGTCCTGAGATTACAGAAGTCCATGAGAACACACAAATGGGTCTGAAAAAAACATGCTTGCAGTGAGTAAAAAATCAGTTCCCCCTTGCAGCTATGGAGTCCTGAGAGTATAGAAATCTGTGACAACACAAACACACCAGTGTTAGTTACCTAACAGTTCCCCCTTGCAGCTGCTGAGTCCCGAGAAGTCTGTGAGAACACACATATACCAGCGTTAGTTACCTATCAGTTCCTCCTTGCAGCTGCTGAGTCCCGAGATTACAGAAGTCTGTGAGAAAACATACCAGCATTAGTTACCTGGAAGCAGCAAAGTCCAGAGATTGCAGCAAGCAGTTATTTTAGTTACCTGCAAAGTCCTGAGACCTGTAAATGTCCGATAGTTTAGTTACATGGAAAGTCCTGAGACCTGTACAAGTCCGATTGCAGTAATGAGACTAGATGAGCCTGGGTCCAAGAAAACCATGTTTGCAGCTGCTAATTAAACCAGTGAGAAAAAACATCAGCTCCCCTGTTGCAGCTGCTGAGTCCCAAGATTACAGCAGCAGTAGTGAGACAAACAAAATCCTGAGACCTGTCCGATTGCAGTAGTGAGACGAGCCTGTGTCCAAGAAAACCATGCTTGCAGCTGCTAATTACAGCAGTGAGAATAAATATCAGTTCCTCCTTGCAGCTGCTGAGTCCCGAGATTGCAGCAGTAGTGAGACAAACAAAAAGCCTGGGTCCAAGAGTGCAACAAATATGAACCAGGAGCCAATCCGTTGCTATCTATTGCAGATGGGGAGCCAATAAGTTGCTATCTAGACTGCACACTTTGCAGTCCATTCTCCTTCCAGGACATCTACACTGATGCCTTCTCTTTGTAATCCGGACTGGTTAGACAGCAGTCCAGATAGGAGTTCCAGTTCCAGGACTTTTCATTTTACAACTGTAGTTTTCTGTTCTTTTCATTACAGCTGGGGGAGCTGCAGTCCAAAGGCACAAGCTGCCCCTGATTAGAACTGCCACATCAACTAACATATACACAGCTTCTCACCACCTAAAATTATCCAGCATACATCTACCTGTCCAGCACTAAAAATATTCTACACATCTATGTTCCCAGTTGGTTACTGCAATCCAGTGACCAAAAACACCTGTCTAGAAACCTAGCAAATATGCTGGGCATTGTCTGTATTGTACAAGGTTGCTAAGGCCTGGAAATCTTTACCTTTAGCACTGAGGACTATACCCCCACCACCACCTTTCAAAACCACTCTGAAAGACATCTTAGCTAAAATCTGATTCTGTTCTTGCTCAAATCCAGGACAAACTATGCCACTGAATGTGAGCAAAGTACAGTTGTGTACACTTACCATAAATGTAGATGTTTGAGTGTATTCACTGTTGCAGTCCTAACATATGGGGTTATCCAGCTCCCGGTAGCCCTCAGTCGGCCAAAATACCAGAGTCCATGGAATATGATGTCAGCTGCCATCGGTTGTAAACTGATGTCACAACATCAGGTATAAAGGGAGGTGGCTGATGCCATTTCCTCAGTTTTTCTTGCCTTAACTGTCAGGAACCCTCCAAATGAAGGCCAAACCAGGAAGGGAACACCCTGGAAAAAAGCCATCCAAAAATAACATACATAGTCTGTGCCTTAGGAAAAAAGGGAGAATGGAGGATGGGAAACCAAGACTGCAACAGTGAATATATTCGAACATCTACATTTATGGTAAGTATACACAACTGTACTATGTTCTTCGTGATTCACTGTTGCAGTCCTAACATATGGGTTGATTCCCAAAGCCCGGGAAGAAAACAAAAGGGGGGAGGAAGAATCACAGATTAAGGACTGGTAAGGAGGCCTTGCAAAACTGCAGAGGCAAAACCAGCTCTAGACTTAGAAAACAAAGGTAGGTTGTAATGCTTTGTGAAGGTATGGACAGAAGACCAAGTGGCTGCTTCTAGAATGTTCTTCGTAGGCACAACTCTCAAAAAAGTTACAGAAGTAGAGGCTGCTCTAGTAGAATGGGTACTAATACCCTGGGGGGAACCTTTCCACGCTGCAGGTAACAAAAGTGAATGCAACGAGCAAATTTGGAGATTGTTTGGAAATAGCTTTACCCTGAGTCCTAGGAGCAAAACTAACCAACAACTGCTGAGACTTACGAAAGGGTTTAGTCCTATTTAAGTAAAATCTCAACTGTCTGTGCACATCAAGAGAGTGCAAAATCCTTTCCCCTTTATTCTGGGAGTTATTGAAGAATGTAGGCAGATGAACAGACTGGTTAAGTGTCAGACTGGAAACCACCTTAAGCATGAAGGAGGGATTAGTTCTCAGAGAAATCCGGTCTGTATGAAAAATAATGAAAGGTTCTACTGCCATTAAGGCTTGTAACTCGAAAACCCTTCTGGAGGAAGTAATAGCCAAAAAAAAGGCAGTCTTCCATGAAAGGAACTTTAAGTCTGCAGAGGCAGCCAGTTCAAAGGGTGGAAGAGTAAGCTTCTCCAGGACAACATTAAGATCCCAAGCAGGAGTAGGAGCTCTTCTGGGAGATCTAAGATTGCTAGCTCCCATCAGGAACTGTTTCATCAAGGGGTGAGAAAAAATTGGTTGCTCAAAAGAACAATGAGCAGAAATTGCTGAATCATGAATCTTAATTGAAGAAAAGGAAAGTCCACCATTAAGCAAACCTGCTAGATAATCAAGAATGAGGGAAAGGAAAGGTTGGGAAGACTCTTCTCCTTTAGCCTGCATCCAAGAGCAAAATCTCTTCCATTTATCTGCATAGGATTTCCTGGTGCTAGGCCTCCTGGCCTCATGAAGAACTTCAACCACCTGCTGGGAAAGATTTAAAGTATTAGGCAGGCAGTTAAATGCAGAGTTTGAAGATGAGGATGAAGAAACTTTCCCCCATCCTGAACCAACAGATCTGGTACCAGGGGAAGATGCCAAGGCTGAGCCTGGGAAAGGCTGTGAAGAAGGGGATAATAATGCTGCCTGGGCCAATCTGGTGCTATAAGAATAGCCTTTGGTTTTTCATCCCTTGTCTTTAGCAGCATTCTGGGAAGAAGAGGTGGGGGAGGCATAAATTGAGAGTTGTGTCCATGGGAAGGACAAAGCGTCCACTCTCCATGCTTTGTCATGAAACTCCCTGGTACAGAAGGTTGGAGGAAGGAGATGATTGGTGTGAGAGGAGAAAAGATCCACATGAGGAGTGCCCCAATGCTGAGTGATGTGATGGAGAATGATCTTGTTCAGTTGCCACTGGTAAGGATCCAGAACATGTCTGCTCAATTGATCCACCAAGGAGTTTAGCCTCCCTGGAAGAACTGGGCTATGAGATGTATGCCCATGGAAGCTGCTAAGGACCATAGTTTCATGCTGTGTCTGCACAAATGGTAAGAGTGAGTCCCACCCCCTCTTTGTTCATGTACCACATGACTGTGGTGTTGTCTGTCCTGATCAGAAGAGTCCCAGGGTAGAGTACGTCCTTGAAAGCCAGCAAGGCCTGCTGCACTGCCATCAATTATTTTAAGTTGATGTGCAGATGAATCTGTTGGGTGCTCCAAGTCCCTTGTATGCCTCTGCCTTCCAGATGCGCCCCCCCCCCCCAGCATAATCTGAGTTATCCATAGTGAGAGTCTGGCTGGAAGGTGGTGGGCAGAAGGGCAGACCCTTTTTCTGAGACCAGGCTGTCACCCACCAGAGAAAATCCATTTGCAGACAGGGAATAAGGGGAAGAATCAAGTCTAAGTCCTGTGTGTGTTGACACCAAAGGTTCTTGAGGTACCACTAAAGTTTTCTCATATGCAGCCTTGCATATGGGATCATCAGGACACATGAAGCCATAAACCACAGTGCTTGCAGGAATTGCCTTGCAGAGAGCTGGGTCATGCTTGCCAAGTTCTTGAAATAAGCCAACAGATCTTGTTGTTTGTCTTGAGGGAGGAATACCATCTGGGTGGCTGTATTTAGACTCGCTCCCAGGAAAACAATCTCCATTGTAGAAACCATCTTTGACTTCTTCTTGTTGAGAGTGTAACCCAAAGAAGTGAGAATTTTCTTCACAAAGTCCAAATCCTTTTTTAACTGTTCTGGGGAGTTTGCTTGAATGAGACAGTCATCCAGGTAAGAATAAATTTGAATGTTCCTCTGCCTGCAAAAAGCAATGGATGGCACCAGGCACTTTGTGAAAATTCTGGGAGCAGTAGATAAGCCAATGGGCAGCGCAGAGAATTGGAAGTGTTGCTCCTCAGCCCTGAAATGAAGAGACTGCCTGCAACTTTTCCTTATTGCAATGTGCAGATAAGCCTCCTTGAGATCCAGAATTACCAGCCATGAATCCTTGTCCAACATTGGCAGTAACTGTTGAAGAGTGAGCATCTTGAATATGGGAATCACCAGAAAAGTGTTTAGAATATACAGATGCAGAATAGGGCGCCTGGTGCCTCCTTTTTTGTGTTCCAGAAAAAGTCATGAATAAAAACCTAGGCCTGCTTGATTTGCAAGAACTGGCTCTATAGCTCCCATAGTCAGTAGAGAAGAAATTTCATTCTCTACCTCTGCCCTGAGAGTTCTGAGAATGTCTGGGTAACCTTGTAGAACAGGAAGGTGTGAAAATAAAACTTGTAACCTTGGTTTACTATGCTGAGTACACATTTGTTGTCTGTGATGGTTGACCATACCCCTGCGAACCTGGCTAACCTTCCCCCCAAAGGAAACCCTGGGCCTGCGAGGTAGGCACAAGAAGGCCGGAGTCATTGAGAATGCTTGCTTTGGGAAGCTGGCTTAGATCTCCCCGATTTAGCAGAAGAAGGATGCCATTGTTTAGTCCTTTGAGGGGCAGAAGCCTGCCCTCTGGAAGATCTGAAACCCCTAAGCCTAGAGCAACCCTGCTTGCCAGGATCAGGGAAAGACCAGTTCTTGGAAGGCTAATGCCTACTAAACTGAGGCGGCTGAACCTGAAGAAAATCCTTTACAGCTTGCATAGAGTTTGCCTTATCCTCCAATTTTTTTCAGTACCTTTGCAGCCTTGTTACCAAAAAGGTTGTCTTTGTGCAAAGGAACATCCAGCAATTTAGATTTTACAGGTTCAGAGAGAGGCTGCGCCCAATGCCAAGCATGCCTTTTAATAATGGAACCAGTGGCTGCTGCTCTGCAGGAAGCCTCCAAGGTGTCAAAACCACAATGAAGAGAATGCTTATTAACCAGAGTGGCAGAATTTAGTACATCTTGCAAGTCTTTGTTCTCTGACGTGGAAGGAATATCCCCAAGCTTAGCCTTAATAGCCTCCAAAGTATGCTGCTGATACTTAAGCATGTGAAAAAGACAATTCACAGATCTACTGGCAAGAGTTGCAGAAGTATAGACCTTTTTACCCCACCTGTCCAAGGCCCTAGACTCCTTATCAGAAGGTACATGTTTTTTAGTAATAGTAGCCTTAACACCCTTGAGACCTTGAGAAATAATTTCAGGATCAGCAGTAGGGTTTCAAAAAAAGAAATTGATGAGAATCAGGAACCCTATAATAACTATCAGGTTTTCTGGGAGCAGGAGGAACAGAATTAGGAGTTAAAGAATTTTCTATGAGAACATCATCCACAACTTCCAAAACAGGAAGTATAGCCAGAGGTTTATGCTGTAGCAAATCTAAAAATGCACAGATCCTCTTCTTATACTGAGGGAAATCCTGACTTTTCCATTTAAAGTGCTCCCTAAGAGTATTCAAAGTATCCCCAAAGGAAAAATCTTCTGGAGGAGAGGCAGAGGGGATAGAATCCTCAGCATCAGAATCCTCAAAGCCAGAAAAAAGTTGAGAATTTCCTCCTCACCAGCAAAAATACTGGAAACCTCAGAATCAGATTCAGACAAAATGTCATGAGACAATTCCCTAGCCCTCTTGGAAGGGGGGATGAGAGCCCTTAATAAGGGTAAGAAGATCGCCAACCATCTTTACCAACTGGGACTGAGGCACAGGAGAGGAGGGTGATGCCCGCTTGTGGATAGATTTGCGGCTGAAAGGTTTGCTAGTAATCCAGAGGGACTCGGGAGGCCTAGCAACTGCAGAAGTCTGAGCTAAGGTAGCTGGTCTGGCTCTGATCTCATGTCAAAGAGAAGAGGCGTCAGAAGCCGGTGCCTGCATAGCGGCTCCGGACCCATCTGAGGTGGCAACAGGTGGAGGGTCTGAAGACAAGATAGCAGCCTGTGGCTGAAAATCTGCAGACTGTAGGGGCTGTGAAAGTGCCTCACTAGCTATCGCTGGGCTGATGACCAATGTCGCCGGCACGTCATCAACAGCTTTAACCCTAGGCCTGTCGCGGTCCTTGTCCTTGCATTTCCTAGGTATATCCGAAGTTGGGAGACCAGAAGATGCCATACTGATGAACTTAGGCCAGACTCCAAAATGCTTATATAAAATCTTAGCTCTATGGCATATGGTACGTGGGTTGATGGAACCACAGAGATCACAGTTAGGGACGTCGTGCTCAAGGCCCAAACAAGTTATACAATAGGAATGAAAATCATGGTGCGGAATCTGTTTTCCACAGGCAAGACAGTTATTAACTTTATCTAACATTCGGTAAAGCAAGAAAAGAGGATCCCCAATGGGGTACTTATCTGAAGGCTTCTTCAGCTTGCTAGTCAGAATGCAGAAAGAAGGTAAACAGCCGACCGGCACTAATGTGAATTGCATCTGCTTCAGGCTCCATGATAAGAAAGACTGAGGAAATGGCGTCAGCAGCCTCCCTTTATAGCTGATGTTCTGACATCAGTTTACAACTGACAGCAGCCGAAGTCATATACAAAAGACACTGATATTCGGAATGACTGAGGGCTACTGGGAGCCGGATAACCCCATATGTTAGGACTGCAATAGTGAAACATGAAGAACATGTACCTTTTCAATCTTTATACCATCTTACTCTCCCTTTTTCACTTACTTCCTTACTGCTAATTCTCCTTCCTGACTTTCTCTATAAATATACCATAATGTTGTTTTCCCTCACTTGATATTGCAGTTCCTATTTGTATTAAACTAACTACCTTTAATTTCTTTACAAACTGTCTAAAATTTCTCTAAATATTAAATGATTGTCATATACCTTATATTGATTCTTAACCAATGTTTTTATATTATGTCTAATTTGTTAAAATTACTTACACTACAAATATTTTGCTTTATTTTTTGAAAATTGTAAAATGAATGTTCTTAAAATGTTTTGTAATAATTTGGAGCTTTTCTCCCCAGGTCTCTGTTGAAAATAGGCTTCTACCCAGTCAGACTTTCCTGGTAATCAAATGCCAATCAGTAAACAAATAAATAAATAATAAAGATGCACTGATTAGAATATCTATACAGTTGAGATATGTTATCTTACTTTTGCATAGGTGAATGTCTATATTAATGCCCTTGGCTTAATCTAAAAATATTTTTTGTGCAAGCATATGGGTTTGAAAAATAAGAAAACATTGCAAATGCAATGAGAAGTTTTCCTTTAGCAGATAAATGTTCAGTGTGAGTTGAGAAGTCTGTAGCTGGGAGCAGTTACACATTCTGTTGTTATGTTTCCATGGAGAAAAGATAACTACAAGTGCAGGGAACAAATCCAAGAAGGTCTGGACACTATTTGCTGAGGAAATGAAAAATTAAAAGGTACAAAGGTAAGCAGCTTAGTAAAAAAAACATTTGAAATTATTGGATGTGAATAAGAGGTAGCAGCTTTGCTGGCATCTGCATTGATAGAACTGAGTATTATTTAGCCAGAGCATTTTTTCTTAAAGTTGAAAGTTAATGTTTTCCTGAAAGCATACACACTGTTTTTAACATCTGAGGCAGGAATACACATAGGAAAAGAACAGTCAGCAATTAGTGTAAGTAGGAACACAGGCTGTAGCATGCACTTTTACATGGATAATATTAATTTTAGGTTAGGTAGTGCCTGTGGGTGCAGCTGTCAATTTGGGAAATTGCTTCTATCAGGATGGTTAAAATTCATTATTTGAAGCTGTGCATACCTTTGTGTGTTTGTTTTAAGTTAATAGGTTCTGGGGGTGTTCTGGGGTGTTTTTGAGGGTTTTCATTAAAACAAAAAGTCATGAACAATATAACATAGGTTCAAATGGAGTTCACAGGACATAACTATATAAAAGGCCAACCTACGAAAAGTTTTGGATAGATGTAATACAAAAGTTGGAAACAGACATTTAAAAAACTGTCATATTTTATAGGTAGGAATAATAACTTGTTCATAATAGCTACACTATCTATATTATTTTGGAATGTAAATGGTCTTACAGGTATGCACAAAATGGTAAGAGTACTGAATTATATTAATAAATGCAGAATGCAAATGGTAATGCTACAGAAGACACATTTGGAAAGAAATTACTATGTGAATTTGATAAAGAAATGATTTCAAGATGGATATTCAACAGAATATCAGGGACAAATGAAAACTGGAGTACTTATACTAATTGCTAGAGGAGCACCATTAATAATAGAAGAAGACAAAAGATAATGGTTGACTTTTGGTAGTAAGGACTACTAGAAAGGGAGGAGGATTACTCTGGCATGTATTATCATTCCACCAAAAATACTGTTATGAAGTTTACGAAAATGGTGGGAGAAAAATTAGCTTTCAGCAGGGAATATTACTTATAGGTGATGACTGGAACAAGATTTGCACCACAAGGCTTATCTGGGGGACCTTGAATGGAAAATATAACAAGAAAGGGTAGGTTTCTGAAGAAATGTATGAAAATATTTTGTAGGGAAGGCATGACTTCAACAGTAGGAACTTGAAGAAAATGTAAATACTATTCCCAATGTACAATTGATGGGCTAGATTAGACAAAAAAGCTAAGATAAAAGTGCAGGATAATGAAGTGAAAATAAGATAATGGTGCTTCCCCACCTACCTGTTAAAAAGAGAGGAATTTAAGGACTGGGTAGTGGAAATTATTTGATAGTTATTAGGTCAGATAGAAATTTCTTCAGATGATATAGCTAGTGAGCAGAATAAAATGAAAGTAGAGTTTAAAAATAGGGTAGAAATAAAAGGAAAATATATATGGTTAAGAAGTAACAGGAATTATTTGGAGGGGCTGACAAAGGTTAAAATATTGCAGAATAAGGGGAATCTTACAGAACAAGAAGGGGCGCAACTGCAGAGTGCTAAAGAGAAAGTAAAGGAGCATCTGGATAATATGCATGAGTTTAGAAAGGTTGGTTACACAACTGTTTTTGATAAAAACTATAGAGCATAAAGACTTTTAGCACAATGACTTAGGTAAGAGAAAGTAGAAAAGGTTGTTGCTAAACTTAGGGAGCCTATAACAAGAAAAATAACCAGAGATCCTGTAGAGACATTAGAGATAGTTTGGAAATTTTATGAAAATTTGTATAAAGCAGACACGTGGAAATCAACAAAGAGCACAAATTGAAATATTTGTGGAAAACATAAATATGTGAAGATTAAAGGTAGACAGTCTCAACAAATAACAGTTAAGACAGGAGGAGATAAGATAAAAGTGACGTATAATTAATCTGCCAGAAATTCTCCAGGAATAGAGGGTATTCCCACTGAAATTTGGAAGCTAGGAGGGAAGAAAGTGATAAAGATCTGGAAGGCTTTGTTTAACAGTACTTTAAAAGGAGGGGAAGCACTAACATCTTGGAAGAAAGCTGGGCTGGCTGTAATAACTAAAGATGGTAAAGACCCATCAAACCCAGATTCACATAGAACCGTTTCAATTTTAAACCACAATTAGAAATTGTTTATGTCTATACCAGCTAAAAGAATGGAGAGGTGTTGCCAAAACTGATAGCTATGGATCAGTGTGGTTTTGTAAAGGGGAGGCAAACATTTGACAACATTAAAAGAACAATGATGATCCATAGAGAAGCTACTGCAGTCATTGGGTCTTGATGCAGAGGAAACATTTGACAGAGTAAGTTGGGATTTAATGAGTAGGGCAATAGAAGCATTTGCATTTCCTGATATAATAATAAGGTTAATTAAGAGGATATATGAGGGATCAGAGTCAATAATTAAAGTGGGAGTGTTCCTCTCTAATAAACCCAGTCTGAACAGAAAAACCAGGAACTGATGTCCGCTTCCCCTGTGCTATTTGCTTTATATTTAGAGCCACCGGCAAGGAAAATAAAGGACTCAGAAATTCAAGGATATAATTGGTATGGTAATAAAGAAAAATTGGCTTTATTTGCAGATAATATTAATTTGTACCTGAAAAACAGAAAAGAACATCTCACTGTTGTGGAGCATTTTAAGGCGGTTTGATGTTTTTTGAGAGATATAAAATGAATAAAGATAAAACAAAGGCTGTAACTGTAAACTATCTACCCGCCAGTGGTAGCTGGTGACTTCAAATCAAAGTGGGGCTGCAGGAGACAGCTGAATTGGTGGGGTCAATGGGAAGGGGTGTGGCCAACTAGAAAGGGACAGAGCTATGCTCAAAACCACAAAAACTGGGACTTTAATTAAATACTCTGCCCTGGGTGCCAAACAGTCATTATGAGAGTCCAATCAAGACAAAATGAAGTGGAGAAGAAAAAAAAATATTTCAATGCACTGGCTACATGACAGCTTACTTAATATCTAGATGGAAACAAAAAGGTTGTGAGGCATGAAACAATAAATTACTTTTTAAATACATTACTGGAATGCCAGTTGAAATAAAGTATAAAAAAACAAGCAACACTCAACTCAAACCACTACTCCTTGCACTGCAGTTCTAATTATAATTTATATTCAGCTTTACAAAAGTACCAAGTAACATGCTGAAAGTAGCAATCTCTGTGAAACCGATTACCCCCACTTGTAAAAATGTGTCTTATCCAAAAAAGACCTGCTGTGGTGCTGCCTGGTTGCATCTTACAATCTCAGACAAGCTTACCTGATGGTCATTAAAGCATTGCTACTTAAACAGAGAGCAACAGGCACTACAACAACATGCATTTTCTGAATAATAAGATGCATAAATCAACAGTATAAAAATATGACAGAAATCCAGAACATTCTGCAAAATCAAGGATAGATGAAAAGCCACTGTAGTACACCAAGTGTATACCTTGGATGGGGGGATACTTTGCACACTTACACTGCATAACTGCTCATTGTCTTTCTTGGACACATCCTGAGTCACTACATGGAGGAGTGGGGTACAACAAGTATGTCACAATTTGAAATGTCTCTGGCTGATGGTGATGGCCCTGAAATATTTGTCATACCTCTTAACCTCAGAGCAAGAAATCTGGACAAAGCCATAAATAGAAGTGGGACAAAGGTCCAAAAATAAGGACAATTTTTAAATATTGCTCTTATAAACTTAGAAAGATAATAGAATAGTAGATCTTGCATTAGTATGAATTTTCTGAAGAGTATGAAATCTGAAACTCAAATGTCTGTAATTATTTTCTAACTTCAATGTTTAATGATTTGCCACTATTTTACTGGAAAACCACAATTGTAAAAAACCAGACCGAAAATGTGATGCAAAAATATAAAATAGTCACATAATACAGCTGGGAACTTGTCAAAAAAGGGACACTTGTTTAATATTAGTACTGTTTAAGTTGAGCAGCTGACAAAATAAGAGAATCTATCTGTAACTCTGATCATTACAGTTATTTATTAATTGTAAACCTCCACGTTTCTTCCAAAATTGCCATTTTGTAGAGGGATTATTAGGGGAGAGCAACATTTTCACTCAAAATCAGGGACAGTTAAGAGATTTGGATATACCTAATTCTATAAAATGATTTATTTGCACATACCTCTCAACCTCTTAATGCAGGAAATCCGGACAGGGCCAAATATATTGGGGGAACAAACAAACAGTACTAAAACTGCTCTTGTATAAACTTAGACAGCTGATAGAATAACAGGTCTTGCTTTAGCATGCATTTTTCCTGAAGGGTATGAAGTCTGAAACTCAATGTCTGTCAATGTTAAGTGACTTCATTCCTAAATGATTTGCCAGAAAACCACAAATTTTATGAGGAACAAACCAAAAATAAAAAGCAAAAATTTATTCAGTCTGTGAAAATCTGGACAGTTGAGAGGTATAGTTCAGCTGGGAGAATAGTGCGGCAGAAATCCTACATGACGGACTTAGCTCCCTAGGTGTGGACAATAAGTAGCCCCCCCAAAAAAAAGATCTAGGAGAAGTGATTGCTTCAATCTGGCTTCATCAGTTTCAGTAGCATTCAGGCTCAGTGAAAATATTCAGTTACAAAAGAAGTTTGTGCTTGTAGGCAGTTGAATTAACTGGTTTCTAATCAAACACATTCAACCAAGAACTGGGAGGAGGAGTACCTGACCTAATCAAATAATCAATAAACACCTTCCTGATTTGTATTAAATTATATTCCTTGTATAATACAATATAGTTGTTAGAGAGTGGTTTAAATCTATTGTTTTGAACATTTTTCCAGTAAACAATGAAACAAAATGCATGCACCAGTAATGACAAAACTGCCCAATTCAGAACATTTCCATCACAAAACTCTACTCAAACTTTTACAATCTGCCAGTATCAGTAAATATGCACAATCTCTTCAGAAGTAAATAACAATCCACATTAAAGAGAGCTGTAACTAATGAAGAGGCTGCTGCTAGCAAAAAACTTTATATTTCATTGTTTCATCTACAAATAAAATGCCTGTTGTCCTTGAGGAATAAATTGCCTATGTTACATTAAACAAAATGATAAGCTAGTAATATTGCAATAGGGAATGGATAGCAAACTGATAACAGGTTCATAGTTACTATGTATCTCTGCTAAAGAGGGCATTCTCAGGACTGCAGCATCCACCCCCTTTAAAAGTGCAACACAGTACAGTATCAGTAATGCATCTAAATACTGTGGGAGTAAAACCCACAGCCTTCTGCATCAAAAGCAAGTATTCAGCCTGTTATTCTATTAACAATGCAAGCAGACCCAGCATAGCAGCACTAAACTTCTCTTCTCCTGAAGTTCTTGGCACCTTGTAAAATCCATTCGACACTCAACTGTATCTCTCAATGCTGCAGCACAAGAAATATGGAAAAAGCCAGCATTTACTGGGGGTGGGGACAAAAGCCCAAAAATCAAAGACACATTTTAAACATTGCTTGTATAATCTTGGAAAGTTGCTAGCATAAAATGTTACATTACCATCATGCATTTTACTGCCAAGTCTTGAACCAAGGACTCTGTGTACTACAGTCAGAGCAACATAGCACTGTGTCATATAAGTTGTTTCTTGAAAGATGTGACAACTGAAACTTAAATGGCTATCATTTAGTAAATTCAGTTCTCACCACAGCTGTCAACCTCTTAGCACAAGACACCTGGACAAAGCCAATAATGGGGAATACAGCCCCCAAACATATTCAATTCTTACCATAGCTCTCAACCTCTGAGCACAAAAACCTGGACCAAGCCAATAATGGGGGAATACAGCCCCAAAAATAGGGACAATTTTCAAATATTGATCTTATAAACTTAGAAAATTGCTAGAATAAAAGGTTGTGCAGTGTTACCATGTATTTTCTGAAGAATATGAAGTCTGAAATTCAAATGCCTGTCATTATTTACTACAAAAATCCAGAAAACCACAGATTTTATGAGGAACAGTACAGAACAAGAGCAAAAATATGATACAAAACTCTACGGTGGTGGTGAGTAGAGAATTCAGGCTCTTGCTACCTTGTATACAAGGTACAGGGTTTGTGTTTGAGCCTGAGAAACTTGAGCCACCAGGAATATAAAGCTGGGGCATCACACACACACACACACACACACACACACACACACACACACACACACACACACACACACACACACACACACACACACACACACACACACACACACACACACACACATGCAATATATATTCCCTTGCAGCGAGATTTCAGAAGTCTTAAGTTCTAATGGACTAGCCACGACATATCTTGGTGAAAGAAGGACATTTTGTTTTAACTGTGCTTTTTTAAGCACATCTGCTAGAGACTCCCTAGAGATCCTCCATGGTATTGCTTTATAATATGGTAAGAAAATTGGAATACTTTGTTTCTATCATATCCTTTACTTAAATGCTGTTTTCATTGTATTCCATAAGGTGTACATATACCGCTCGGCTAGCCCATATTCTCATAGCCAAAGAGGAGTTATCTTCTGATATCCAATGTATTTGGCAAACACACTGAATTACTGTCAGTCAAATATATATGTAGATATGTATTTATATAGGTTTGTTTGTTTACCTAGTTAGCGCACTGATCTCAGTGGAGCAGTTTCAGGTTTAGCCCAGTTTAATTAAATTAGAGTAATATAGGAGTAGTAAAAAGAAATTAATAATCACAGTGATAAATGAGGAGTAAAAGCAAAGCAAGATATCAAAAACACAATAATAGTAGTTCAAGAGCAACACACACACACACACACACACACACACACACACACACACACACACACACACACACACACACAGTATATATTCCCTTGCAGAGAACTCGGGTCTGAGAAAACCATGCTTGCAGCTGTAAACATCAGTACCCCTTTGCAGCTGCCGAGTCCCAAGATTACAGAAGTCCATGAGAATACACAAATGGGTCCGAGAAAACCATGCTTGCAGCGAGTAAAAACATCAGTTCCCCCTTGCAGCTACGGAGCCCTGAGAGTACAGAAGTCTGTGACAACACAAACACACCAGTGTTAGTTACCTATCAGTTCCCCCTTGCAGCTGCTGAGTCCCAAGAAGTCTGTGAGAACACACATACACCAGCGTTAGTTACCTAAACAGTTCCTTCTTGCAGCTGCTGAGTCCCGAGATTACAGAAGTCTGTGAGAAAACACAGCAGCATTAGTTACCTGGAAGCAGCAAAGTCCAGAGATTGCAGCAAGCAGTTATTTTAGTTACCTGCAAAGTCCTGAGACCTGTAAAAGTCCGATAGTTTAGTTACATGCAAAGTCCTGAGACTTGTACAAGTCCGATTGTGGTAGTGAGGCGAGATGAGCCTGGGTCCAAGAAAAACATGTTTGCAGCTTCTAATTAAACCAGCGAGAAAAAACATCAGTTCCCCCCTTGCAGCTGCTGAGTCCCAAAATTACAGCAGCAGTAGTCAGACAAACAAAATTCTGAGACCTGTCCGATTGCAGTAGTGAGACAAACTCAGGTCCGAGAAAACCATACTTGCAGCTGATAATTACAGCAGTGAGAAAAAATATCAGTTCCTCCTTGCAGCTGCTGAGTCCCGAGATTGCAGCATTAGTGTGACAAATAAAAAGCCAGGGTCCGAGAGTGCATCAAATACGAGCCAGGAGCAAATCAGTTGCTATCTATGCAGATGGGGAGCCAATAAGGTGCTGTCTAGACTGTACACATTGCAGTCCGTTCTCCTTCCAATCTTTACCGTTTGTAACCCCATAGACTTCTGGGCATCTACACTGATGCTTTCTCTTTGTAATCCGGACTGGTTAGACAGCAGTCTGGATAGGAGTTCCATTTCCAGGACTTTTTATTTTACAACTGTAGTCTTCTGTTGTTTTCATTACAGCTGGGGGAGCTGCAGTCCAAAAGCACGAGCTGCCCCTGCTACCCACAAATGAATTTGTTTCAGTAATTTCCCATACTTATGGAGCCACAGTAAAATGAAGTATTTAGGAGTATGGATTAGAAAGGCTTCTTGTTATGGCAGCTAAGACTATGTGGGATGAAACTAAACAAAAGATAATACAAAAACTGAGAAACTGGAAACTCTTGTTTACTGAAAATGTTTTTAGTCCCTTTAGTTTTTTAAACAGTTTGTGTATATTTTTATCAACCCCATGAAAAGTTTGGACAATAATTAACAAAGAGCTGAAGGAATTTATCTGGGAGATGAAGAGGGCAAGGTTTACATGGAATACATTGATCCTTCCAATAGAACAAGGTAATTTAGGATCACCAACTTAAAGACATATTTTAGAGCTACACAGATAAGGCTCAGATGCAGAAAGCTATAATTCAAAATGGAAAGATATGATGATGAAATAGGGGGAAATTCAAAAAATAAGGACAGAGTGGGATTTTGGATGCAGATATTTAAGGACAATAACAACAGCTATATATAATATTATATTCATAAAGTAGCAAAAAAGTATTCTAAAAACTAAGTCAACATGAGAATGGAGAAAGGAGATTTTGCCAGTAGAGATGACTGCAGTTAGGGGTACAGAGAATTGTTGGAAGGGGATGAAATTTACCAGAGAAAACTGGCAAAAGAACCATGGTATTGGAAACAAATAATTAGAGAGAGAAAGGTAATAGAATGGGAAGTGGCCAAGAAGACATTTGGAATGAAAGATAGAGACTAACTTCCCTATCAGTAATTGATATCAGAGTATAGAAAAAGAGAAAAGGATAGGGGAATCCTAAGTGCAATATCTGCTCTGCTATAGCTTTTAGTTAAATCTAGAACAGAAGCTGCTGCTAAAAAGGGATGATTAATACAGCTTATAAAATACTGCAAAATAACTATAGGAATTAATCAGAGGAAGTTGGAAAGGATTAGGAAGAGAGATTGGATAAGTAATTTACAAGGGAAGAATGGGAGGACTTATTTATGGCTCCTGAGCATGCAACAAAGTCTATAATATTTTGGATTTTTGTTTGGAAGTGTTTGCATAGGTATTTTTATAACCCAAGCATACTCCAAATAAGTTTTTTCTCAGGTAGACAACAAATGCTGGAGATGTTATGTGGAAGAATGAGGTAACTGGGAACATATGTTTTGGGAGTGTAATGAGTTGGTAGACTTTAAAAATTCCCTACAGTGTACTTTGTCAGAAATACTAGGTAAGCAAATGGGTGCAACTAAGGAAATTTTTCTTTTGCACTGGGACACAGGATCTTAATAGATTAGACATTGTCAAGACTTATCAAGTTTAATTCTGGTGGCTGACAAAAAAAAAGTCACTAGAAAATGGAAATCAAAGTCTAAACCAAATGTATTTAAAGTACTGACTATTGTAACATAGATAAAAGAACTGGAAGTGGGATCTTTAGAAAAAAGATACGAGCAAATTACATAGAATTAAATGGAAGTTGTGGGAACAATGCATGCAGAGTAATGTTCTGGAGGAAAAGTGAGCTTTAAGGTAAGGAAGGAATTGAGCAATTTATGTAATGTTGAACTGATAATAGTTATAAGAAAATATATGATATATAATGTCAGTAGCTGGGAACATGCAAATGTGGTTTATTTTCTTTTATATAAATGCATACTTGCCTATGTGTTAAGTGATAATTCAATAAAGGTGCTAAAAAGAATGATTATTGTCCAGGTCCTGGCTGTATTTCAGGTTGTTATTTATCAAGACAGCTAAACATATTACTCACAAACTCATGTCCTTGTATAATTTATTAATATCAAATTTTTTGTATAACATACCTGAAAGATGGTTAGCATGGTACTTAGCCACAAAAGGGACACATTTGACAGGATCTCCAATTTTAGACTGGTTATCCTAACTTCCTTAGTAAAAGTTTTACAAAATATTAACTGGCTGTGTTTGAAGAAGATGGAAAAACTGGCCCACCCACTGATTTATTTCAAGATGGTTTTATTAAAAAAGGCCAACATTAAAAATGTGATTGAGTTTTTGAACATGTGAGCAAGGCAATATATTTCAAAGTAAGTGTAGGTGTTGCATATTTGGATCTTGTAACAGCTTTTGGCAACACTCCTCATCAGGTTACTACTGAGCCGATAAATCAGTTGGCCATAAATCCATTCATAGTTGAATGGGTAGTTAATAGGCTTATTCATAGGTACCAGAGAATGATGGTCAAAGGCTATTACCCCAGCTAGGCAAATGTTACAACAAGAGTTCCACAGGATTTGGCTCTGTGCCTATATTGTTAGATCTGGTATTCTCACTAATTCCTACGTCCAAAACATATTGAATGGTTAAATATACAGATGACATTAAGATCAGTGCATTAATCTCAAATAACGAAGACTCTGATAGCTTTCATATCCATGTATCTAACCAGCATAACTGGCTAAGTGAAAAGGGGTTAAAATAAATCATAACAAGTGTAGAGTTATGTCTTTTGGCAAATTGTAGCCTACATTTCATATCTGTATAAGTAACTCCAATCTAAAGAAAGTGAATAAATACAAGGACCTTGGAATTAGATTTACTAATAGCTTCCATTTTAAAGCAAATTGACAGATGGTCAACAGTAAAGCATTATGTACTGTAGGGTTAATTATTAATGTTATATCTATACATTCACACTAGGTTCTAGTTAAAATATTTGATTTTTCTGTAAGCCCAGAGATGGAGTACAACTCATAATTTTGAGTATGTAATAAAAGTGTTCTATTTTATCTACAAAGTGTTCAAAGGAAATTTGCCAAAAGAATCAATGCATATAAGGACTTTTCATATATTAACAGACTTGAGATCCATGAATTTTATTCAATCAGCTACAGATGGCTGAGAAGAAATTTGTGTTTAACATTTAAACCCCTTTATAATGAAGAACTAAGGGTAGTAATGAAATTAGAACCCTCCATCCTTTAACTACTTCAAGAGGAGGGTATGTCACATACAAAGTGGATATGTCTAGAACCACAGTGAGAACAAACTTTATTATATCATTGGCAAATCTATGGAAAAAGCTACTTCTGGTCATTTGACAGAGTGGCTAATTAGATTAATTCAAAGGGCCATTAGACATATGAAAGGAATCTCTTGTTTATCCAATAAACCTAGAGTCTATATTTTAATGGGCCTATTCGGGCCTAAGTACGGTATTTTTTTTTTAAATTATGAAACTATGAAGTTCTACTGCATTTCATATATTGGTAACACTTTGAAAATGTTAGTTCAATAATAATGTCCCAAGTTCATAATCTGTAATGTGTGTAAGCAATATCTGTTGTGTAACTGCATCACAATATGTAATTACCCTAACTCTGTCTAATATCCTTGTCTTCCCACATTGTTTTGAAAACTACCCTTCATGTATAGATATTCAATTAATTTGTGCTTCACTGAAAATGGGCTTTGCCCAACTAGATAAGGTGGTTAAAACTCATTAAATAAACAAACAAATAAAAACTTGACAGTTTCAAATAGATCATTCTCCTATAATGTTCAATATTAAGGTGAGTGTCTGTATGCATCTGTGCAAGACAAGTGTTATTATGAGTTAATGCATGTTTGTACAAAGATTCAGAGAATGGTTTTATCTGTATAATGGTGTTGATGAACACTTTATTCCACTGTGATTTCTTTCAGAAACAAATATGAACTGTGATGATAGCATAGCATTTATAGTATTTACATATATCCCAAAATGTCAGCAGAATGTTTTCAGTCACCTGTGCTTTTGGAAAAAAACAGTACAATACCTCTATCAATACTTTACCCCAGAAGTCCATTACACAGATATGTCTCTGTGTGTTTCAGTTGTTACTGTGCATCCTTTTTCTCCTGATGCAGTAGTTCATAAATAAATGGTGCATCTCATAAAGAATGCTAGTTGCTTTGATTATGAGATGAATAAAGTCAGATATGTACTACAGTAACTCATGTACTAGATGAATTATTGACATATTGCAAAGTAAATGGCTTTTCAACTTTACATTATTATTTTTTGTATCTATTTGTTAGGTGGGTAAGACCACTGGACAAAGTCTTCCTTCTTCAGGAGCAACCTGGGAGCAATATGAGATTAAGTGACTAGTTCAGTTACACAGTACGCAGCTGGAGTCGGAAGGCATCAAGCCTTGTACCCCTGATTATAGGGATACGCTTATTTACAGCTCAGAGCTTTCATCTTCTGCACTAACTGCTATCATTACTCATGGCAGCAGGGTGGTGATACCTGGGCAGTAGCAGCAGCTGTGGCATTCATATTTATAGCTAATATCTAAAGTAAGACTGAGGAGGAACTCATTTCCTTAAAATATGGTTTGAATCTCTGTCTGTGCAGAGCCAAATCTTTGCCTTAGGATTCTTGCATAACAATGAAACCAAAATTCAGTGGAAAACTTCTCCATCTTTTCATCTCAATTTAATAAAAAACTGTCAGGAGGCCTTTTTTGTAAAGACTGTCTATGATTAATAACATTAAGATAACAGCACTAAGAGCTCCACCACAACATTTGTCATGTATGTGTGGGATGAATTTCTGGCATGTACACAGTGTTCACGCTTATCTTACTATCACAATATTTAGAACACATGGCAAAGGAGATGGGGCAGTCAGACAGCAGAAGCAGCAGCTGTGTAAATACATTTATTTCACATCAGTTTAAGAAATTATGCACATGTGTGTTCACTGTACTTTTAAATGGTTACTCCTACTCAGAAAGATTCTTTTAAAGAGGTTACCCTAAGAGAAAAGCTCAACGTATAGTTAACGTACAAAACCACATAGTTAACATAACACTAACATCAAAACTGATGTGCAGTGGTATACAACAATAACAGTGTAACATATTAGAATTAAAAATGCAGTATACTATTGTAACAGTGTAACATAAAATAAGTGTGAGGTATACTACTCTAACACTGTAACATATCAGAATTTAGTACACGGTACACTGCTGTAACAGTATAACATATCAGAACTAAGTACTCAGTATACTATTGTAATAGTATAATATATCAGAACTAACTACAAGGTAAACTACTGAAACACTGTAACATATTAGAATTTAGTATGAGGTATACTATTGTAACAGTGTACATAGCAGAACTAAGTGTGCTGTATACTACTGTAACAGTGTAACACATCAGAACTAAGTATGCAGTACACTACTGTAAAAGTGTAACATATCAGAACTTAGTGCGCAGTATACTACTGTAAGGTTCAGCGGTTAGCATTGTCGCCTCACAGAAAGAGGTTCTCCTGTTCTATTCTTAGCTGGAGGACCTTCTGTGTGGAGTCTGCATGTCCTCCCCACGGTCGAGTGACATCTAAAGACATGCAGGTAGGTGCGTGCATGAATGGGTGTACCTTCTTTGAAGGTTTGGCATCAGGCTGGCAACTTGACACCATAAAAATCCACTGCCAATCATTAGTGGACCAGAGTTCCGCTGTGGCGACCCCTACCAGGAAAAGCCGAAAGACTTTTTTATACTACTGTAACTGTGTAAGATATAACAAAGTATGAGGTATACTACTGTAACAGTGTAACATATCACAACTAAGTACTCAGTATAATATTGTAATAGTATAACACATCAGCACTAAGTATGCAGTATATTACTGTAACAGGATAATATATCAGAATGAAGTATATGCTATACTACTGTAACAGTGTAACACATCAGAACTAAGTATGCTGTGTGCATATCAGAACTAATTATGAGGTATACTATTGTACCAATTTAAAATATTTTTGTTCTTGCTATGGTTCAGTAAAAGCAGTCAAACTACTTAACTGCAAATCATGTTTACATTAATGATTAAATAATCACAACATATGCATTTATCAGTTTAGAAAATATGTGCAAGGAACTTGTCAGATCTGATACAAGCTTACTGTTAGACTATGTAACTCTATGAAAAGGGCACCTAAAGGAAATCATTATGCACAAGTAGGAAAAAAATGAAGATAGAAACATTTTAGCATCTCCTTGTATTCTGTGGTAAAGATTTCTAGGTGTGTAAAGTAACATTGCTGAAAACCTTCTTCACATTTCATCTGCTTATACTGGATGTGAAGAGTTAAACTATTAGATGAATAGAGAAATGCACTTGATTATATGGAAAAAGGTTAGTGCAGAGTTGATTGAATAGGCCTTTATAAAACAATCCGCATGTAAGTCAGATGAGTAAGTTGGAGGATGGAAAGCATGGGAACCAGCTGAAAAAATTCAGTATAGTGGCCAAAAATGGGTTGCAGCTGTGTATCTGACCACCCTGCCAGCAAGGAATGCTAGAGGTGCTGTGTGTGTGTGTGTGTGGGGGGGGGGGGAGGATTCCTATCTGAAAAGAAAATTTTTTTAAAGGAAACTCAGTACATAGAAGCTCTGAGGCTCCTTGATGGCCCAGAAAAAGTGACAACAGGAAAGAATACTACAGGGCCTGGGTTCACATCTCAGACAACAGCAACTGTTTTCCATTCATACTCCATGATTCAAAACAATACCTACACAAGGACACCAGAGACAAAATGGTTCATAGGTAGGTACTAGGCTATCAGCCCAAGGGCCTACATAAGCCTAGCCAACAAGGCTCCCTGGCTTATGCCATCCAAGAAAGTTATTTTCCAGTGCCACTGTCAAGCAGAGACACAGAAGTGATCCCCAGGGTATATTTCCTATTTCTCATCCATTCATCAAGATTTTTCTTGGAGTGCTAATGAAGAATTTTGCTTGACACAGATGGGTAGTCTGTTCCAGAGTATGGGAAGCCTCTGGGACAGGACTCTATTCCTCCAGCATGTCCTGTTTATTGTGGTGACAAGAATTAGGTCCCTAGAGCGTGTAGCTTGGAGGGATTGGGATTTCTTTAGGTGTAGCATGTCCAACAGCTCTGGGTTTGACATAGCTTTATATGTTAGGCAGAGATCACCTCAGAGTAGGCGATATGCTATGGAGTAAAGCTGGAGTTTTTTGAGGTGGTCAGTGTAGGGCATTTGTTTGAGGCCAGTAATCTTTGTGAGGTACTTCTGTGGCCTTTCCAGCTGCTGCAGATGTCTTGTGAGGTGCATTCCAAAAGGGGCATTGTACTCTATAATGGGTCTAATGAGGGTCGAGTAGAGGGGAACAATGACCTCTTTTTTCTTGGATGAGAGCCCTTTTATGATAAAGTGTGCCACGTAGAAGGACTTCCTAACTACTGTGGCGATGTGACTATCAAAGGAGAGACTACTGTCCACCTAGGTCCCAAGGTCTCTTATCACACATTCAGTGTTAAGTAGATTGCTGCCTATGTGGTAGTTCATGGGTACAGAGTTTTTACCAAAGGGGATGACACTGCACTTTTTGGCATTGAACTTGAGGCTATGGCTCTGACACCAGGTATCTGTCTCAGCGAGGCCCTTCTGTAGGATGTCTACATCATTTGGGGACTTGACTATGACTCTTAGTTTGCATTCATCTGCGAACTTCGCTAGCCAGAGGCCTTCTGTGTTAGCCTGTACTTCACAGAAGTAGATACCAAACAGAAGAGTTCCCAGGATGGAACCCTGTGGTACTCCACTTGTCACTGCTTTGAGGTTAGATTTGGAGTCTGCAACTTTTACAGTGTGGGTTCTGTCAGTGAGCTAGTTGGCAACCCATCTTGTGACATACAGATTTATACCTAGTTTAGAGAGTTTGGCTATAATTTCAGAATGGGGGATGGTGTCGGAAGCCTTGGCGAGGTCAAGATAGGCTGTGTGAACCACCTTACCCTCATCTACAGCTTTGATGACTGCCTCAAAGAAGTGGATCAGGTTCAGGAGGCATGATCTGCCTTTCACAAATCCAAACTGGGTGGGATCCAGAGTTTGGAGGTTACCAATGTCTTTGTTTATGAGTTCCATGATGAGGTCCATATTTTCCTTTCATATTCCATAATTCACACTGTCTATTTTATAGTGGTATTACCTGTTTTTCCTGTTTTTATAAGCTTTAATTGTTGGTTGCACTTCTTAGTTTAAGTTTGCTTAAAAGTTAAACTACAGGCTAATACACTCAAGTGTACTAGCTTTTGATAGCATTTAATCGAAAAGCAAAGCATTTATTGTGTTTTCTGTTCTGTCTGTGAAAAAAACTTGAAAAAAAACAAAAAAATATTCTTGTTCTCCTAACTTTCCTGGCTAGTTTGTTCCAGTGATCAGATTTTGCTAATCCCTGGGCTTTGTCTTGGTTCCTGTACTTCTCCATTTTCTTTGTTTGGTCAGGGGGAAGTTTCTTTACTCACCAGTGGGAGTGGGGAGTACTGAGCTGCCTGTTTGTCCTCAGAGGAGTGGTTTAAGACAGCAACTTGTAGTTCAGTGGCCATTTTGGGTCATTTCCTGCCTTTTCCAGCCCCCTGCTATAAAGCACGCTTTAGCGCGGAGTTGCCACTAGAGCAGCATCGGGCAGCGCCGGTTTAACAAAGTTAAACTTTTTCTGGCTCCATAAAGTCTGTTCTTCATTTTTTCCCTTAGAACTGCTCTACTAGTAACCTAAACAGTATATCCCTTGACTAAAAAGCGCAGCACTTGTTCCTAAAAGTTTTTTTTTTCTCTCAAAAAAAAAAAAAAAAAAGTTCAGCACTTGTCACTAAGATTATTATACAAAGTCCCTCACTTGCGAAACCCCCCCCCAGGAGTACCCACTTCCTTACTAAGTCCTCTCTTATTCAGTCTCATACCTAACGTCTTATTTTTCTAGCATGTCGAAGGGCCAGATGCTGGCGTCCTCTCCTGCCCAGTTGGTGAATCTGGGAATATTGAGGCAATGTTACAATTGCCTCATGTACACAGACAACCCTCTCCTCCTCCCACATAACACAAATACTTGCGAGAGATGCAGCTATTTAGCCAAACTGGAGGCTGAGCTCTCTCAACTCAGGACTGGCAAGACCAGACAGGAGGAGAAGGCAACTACACACACCACAAAACCAGCCTCACATAATGCTACCACACCATTGAATCATACACATAAACACACAAAGACATACTCGGAGGCTCTGAGTAAAAATTTACCTAAACAGCAGAGGCCTCCAAAGCAGACACCCAAACAACTGGTACCTCAAGACACTCCACAAGCAACACATAAACCACAAAATCAGTGTGCAAAGCAATCACAGCCCTTACGGCCAAATACAACACCAAACATACTTGTCATAGGTGACTCCATAGTCAGACACACTGAAGTCCCACTCACCAGGCTGAACAAGGAAAGGGTCACAGTAAGCTGCCTATCGGGCGCTATAATCCGCCACATAACACAAGCGCTCAGGTCACTCCACGGCAAGTACAAATATGACACAGTCATTGTCCATGCTGGTGTGAACGACCTGAGATGTACCTCCCTGGACTACATGAAAAGCGACATAGAGGAGCTCTCTGATTATGTAGCCCAGGCAGGTATGACCCTGACCCTGAGCAGTATCCTTCCTTCACCAAGAATGATGCTACAATATAGAGACAAGATGATCAGCTTTAACAATTGGCTTAATGTCTGGTGTCATTCAAAGGGGATCCAGTGTCTGTCTGCCTGGGATGACATGCTTGACAAGCCACGCTGCTTCGCAACGGACGGCTTGCACCTGTCACCCCTGGGATTCCGGATATTGGCTAAGGCTCTTGCCACCCCCATAGTGCCTTTTTTAGGCAAGGCTCAAATTCTAAACCTACCACCCTAGAAAACAAAATGGGAAGAAACTGAGGGTAATGCTGCTCAATGCCAGAAGTCTAAATCTCAAAATGCACGCACTCGAGGCCCTTCTCAGTATGGAGAACATCGATGTCTGTGCTGTAACTGAAACCTGGTTCAAGGCTCTTGAGAGCACCCGGCACTATTAGGTTTTACCTCATATCATGCGTTCCGCCCCAAAACCCGGACCACACCACAAAAGGAGGGGTGTATCCATATTCATAAAGGATACCCACACCTCCAGGTTGGTGGCAACGCACAAGCTCGAAACCATCCAGGTGCAACTAACCATAGGCAAAACTGCTCTACAAATTGTAGCATGCTACAGGCCACCCTCTCAAACTCAGGAACCCCACACAGCCTTCCTGAAGACACTGGAGGGTATAAATGTATCTCCAAACACCATCATATTGGGTGACTTCAACTACCCGAATATAGACTGGGAACATTACTCAAGCCCTAACTTTCTAGCCCAAAGGTTCCTGGAGTTCATAACTTCAAATGCCATGGAACAGCTAGTCACTGTTCCCACGAGAGGAGAAAATATACTAGATCTCATTATCACAAGCATGGGGACAAAATGCTCCACACTGGAAGTATATCCCTCATTGGTGAGATCTGATCATAAACTAATCTCACTGGAAATCCACATCCCGCCCCCATCCCAAACAAAAAAGACCACAGTGAAGAACTTCTCTAAAGCAAACTTCACACTACTCAAGACTGGTGTGGTATCCTTCAAGGCCCCTGAGCCAGTGGAAACCACAACCCAAGCTGTGGAAGCCCTTACAAATGCCTTCTATGAACACCTCCAGGACTGCATGGATCAGGCAATCCCAAATAAAACCAAGACTCTTTCCACAAAGGGCAAACGTCCAGTCTGGTGGACCCCAGCCATTAACAAACTTTACAATAAGAGGAGAAAGCTATTACATGATAGAACAAAATCCATAAAAGGGAAGTCACCCCTGATCATTATTAGTAAAAAAATATGAGCACTCATAAAATCAACTAAGGCCAATTTTGAGAGAAAAATTGCCATGGATTCAAAGGACAATCATAAGGCCTTTTTCAGCTATGTTAGGAACCTGGGTGGAAACTCACAGATATGCTCAGAATTAGTCCAAAATGATACAAAAATCACTGAACCCACAGACATTGCCAACAAACTGGCAGACAGGTTCAGTGCAAACTTCACCCCCCTCAACCCCCCTAAAGGAGAGATAACTATCCCAGTGGAGTGTAGCCTCCCAGACATCTCAAATGCGCAGGTGAAAGCTGCTCTCTCTAAAGCTAAAAACACAGCATCAATGGGACCGGATGGTGTCCCCGGCTGTGTGCTACATGAGCTAAATGAGGAATTAAACCCGCACATAAGGCAGCTGTTTAATCTCAGCCTTACCGCAGGATACGTGCCCAAGGAGTGGCGTACGGCAACTGTGGTCCCACTCCACAAAGACGGTGCTTCTATGGACCCTGGTAATTACCGCCCCATAAGTTTAACAAGTCTGGTCTGCAAAGCTATGGAGAGGATCATAATGGAGCTCATAAACAAAGATATAGGGGACTTGCAGACATTGGACCCGACCCAGTTTGGCTTCGTCAAGGGCAGATCATGCCTTTTGAACTTGGTCGACTTCTTCGAAACAGTCACCAAGGCCATTGACAGCCTACCTTGACCTTGCAAAGGCTTTCAACACAATACCCCACTCGGGTATTGTAGAAAAACTTACCAGCTTAAATGTAAACCCATATGTCACAAGATGGGTTGCAAACTGGCTTAAGGACAGAACCCACAGGGTTAGAGTTGCTGGCGCTATGTCAGACTCCAAGCTGGTCACAAGTGGTTTCCCATAGGGCTCGGTCCTTGGCCCCCTATTGTTCGGCATCTACTTCTCAGAAGTACAGGCCAACATGGGAGGACTTTGGTTGACAAAGTTTGCAGATGACTGCAAACTGGGCCCCATAGTGGAAAGTGCATCGGACACAGATATCCTTCAGAAGGGACTCACGGAAACAGATAGCTGGTGCCAGAGCCATGGCCTGAAGTTAAACGCCAAAAAATGTATAGTCATACCCTTCGGGAAAAACAAGGTAACCCCAAGCTACCATATAGGTGGCAATCCACTAAGCACAGAAGAGGTTATCAGGGACCTGGGGACCCAGGTTGACAGTGGCCTTTCTTTTGACACTCACGTTGCTAAAGTGGTTAGAAAGACCTTCTACATTGCCCACCTGATCATGAAGGGATTCACATCCAGATCTAGTGAGGTCATTGTTCCCTGTACTCTTCACTTATCAGACCAATGATCGAGTACAATGCCCCATTCGGGATGTATCTCACCCGACATCTGCAGCAATTGGAGAGACCCCAAAGTTCCTCACCAAAAGGATAAAGGGACTCCAAAATCTGTCATATGCTGCCAGATTGAAGAAACTCCAGCTCTATTCAGTCGCATACCGTCTGCTCAGAGGTGACATGTGCCTGACATACAAGGCCATGTCCAACCCGGAATTAATGGACATGCTCCACCTCAAAAAATCCAAATCCACCAAAACCACTAGAGCAAGTGACTTAAACCTTAGCACGGATATAAATAGGACATGCTGGAGGGATAGATTTATCACTCAGAGACTCCCTATACTGTGGAATAAAATCCCAGTCCATGTGAGGCAGAGCACCTCGCTGGCTCTGTTCAAGAGAAATCTTGACCTGTGGATGGGAGATCGTAGGTTTACCCCGGGAATCATCTCTGTGTCACTGCTGGACAGAGGCACAACAAACTAATGGGCACAGTATTTTTTCATATAAGCGGTGGCGTAAGCCACAAAACTTTGGGCTAGGCTTATAAATGCCTTAGGGCAGATAGCCTAGTATAAACCTATGAACCTATGAACCTATAAGATACAGTGTGTCACAACATGTGCTGGAAGTAAGGTAAGGCTGCTGTGCAGCTGGCACAGTACAATCACAATGATAAGCTTATTATGATACATGCAGACATAGTTCAGACTCACCCTTGGTATGAAACACAGTATAATGATAGACTCAGAAATGCATTAACAGCCCGAGTGTGGGACATATGGGCCAAGTTAGAAATCTCCTGCTTAAACAGTGCAGTATTTTGCAATTCATAAACATGTTAGTAGTTAACTGTGGTGGCCACATCATGTAAGCACAGGCATCCTTCACCCCTCAGCTACTCTGCTATACATACAAGCACATAACAAAACACACAAGCACATAGCAAAACACACAAGCACACACACACACACACACACACACACACACACACACACACACACACACACACACACACACACACACACACACACCATATCCCTTACCTGTCCCTTCTGTCAGAATGTCCACATCTTTTTTCCCCTGCACAGATGATTGCAGTCAGTCCTTAATGCCAGACATTTAGGTTCATAGGTAGGTACTAGGCTATCTGCCCAAAGGCATTTATAAGCCTAGCCAGAATGTGTTGGCTTTCGCCGCCCCCTTAGATTAGTTCCATGTGCCTCTATCCAGCAGAGCCACTGAAGTGAACCCCGGGGAAAACTTTCTGTTTCACATCCACTCGTCAAGGTTTCTCTTGAAGAGTGCTAGCAAGGAGCTCTGCCTAATGTAGAATGGAATCTTGTTCCAAAGCATGGTAAGTCTCTGGGACAGGAATCTATCCCTCCAGCACATCCTATTTATTGTTGTGGTGAGGTTTAGATCCCTAGAGCATGTGGCTCAAGCAGATATGGTTTTCTTTGGGTGGAGCATGTCCATCAATTCTGGGTTGGACATGGCCTTGTATGTCAGGCAGAGATCACCTCTGAGCAGGCGGTATGCAACCGAGTACAGCTGGAGTTTCTTCAGTCGAGCTGCATAGGACATCTGTTTGAGGCCAGTGATCCTCTTGGTGAGGTACTTCTGTGGTCTTTCCAGCTGTTGCAGGTGTCTTGTAAGGTACATCCCAAATGAGGTGTTGTGCTCTATGATGGGTCTGATGAGTGATGAGTAGAGGGGCACAATGACCTCTTTTGATCTGGATGCAAACTCTTTTGCGATTAGGTGGGCCACACAGAAGGATTTTCTAACCATTTTGGCAATGTGATTATAAAAGGAGAGATTACTATCTACTTGGGTCCCCAGATCCCTTATTATGTTTTCTGTATTTAGGGGACTACCACCTATGTGGTAGTTTGTGGGTACTTTGTTATTTCCAAAGGGAATAACTATGCACTTTTTGGCATTTAGCTTGAGGCCATGATTTTGACACCAGATATCTGTCTCAGTGAGACCCTGTTGGAGGATGTCTGTGTCAGCCGGTGAGTCAATTATAGCCCCTAGTTTGCAGTCGTCTGTGAACTTGGTCAGCCATAGTCCTCCTGTGCTTGTCTGTACCTCTGAGAAGTATATGCCGAACAGGAGGGGTCCTAGGACTGAGCCCTGGGGAATGCCACTTGTAACCGGTTTAGAGTCAGTCCTAGCTCACGCAACTCTCACCATGTGGGTTCTGTCCATGAGCCAATTGGCAACCCATCTTGTGACATAGGGGGTTTATGTTCAGGCTGGTGAGCTTGTCTATAATACCACAATGGGGAATGGTATCGAAGGCCTTTGTGAGGTTTAGGTAGGCTGTGTGTACCACCTTTCCCTTGTCTATAGCCTTGGTAACTGTCTCAAAGAAGTCCACCAGGTTTAGGAGGCATGATCTGCCCTTAACAAAGCCAAACTGGGTAGGGTCCAGTGTTTGGAGGTTCCCAATGACTCTGTTAATGAGTTCCATGATGATATGCTCCATAACCTTGCAGACCAAGCTAGTTAGGGCCCTTGCAGACCAAGCTAGTCAGGCTTATAGGGCGATAGTTCCTGGGGTCTGTTTTGGCTCCACCTTTGTGTAGCAGAATAACCGTTGTGGTGCACCGCTCTATGGGTATGTAGCCTGTGGAGAGGCTGAGTTTGAACAGTGTGTTTAGGTGAGGGGTTAGTTCGTCTTTGAGCTCATGTAGGACGCAGCCTGGGACACCATCCGGTCCCATTGATGCTGTGATTTTGGCTTAGGAGAGGGCTATTTTAACATGAGTGTCTGTGATTTCAGGGACTCTACATTCTTTTGGTATGGTTATGGGTCCTTTTGGGGGTGAGAGGGGGGTGAAGTTTGCACTAAACCTGTCTGCCAGGATGTTGGCAATATCGGTTGGTTCAGTGTATTTTGTGCCATTCTGCACTAACTCTGAGCAGATCTGAGCATTGCCACTTAGATTCTTGACATAGATAAAGAATGCCTTGTGGTTATCTTTGGAGTCCTTGGCAAGTTTTCTTTCAAAGCTCGCCTTGGACGATTTTATGAGGGATCATAGTTTCTTGCTGATACTGATCAGGGATGTCTTCTCTTCTTGTGATTTTACTCGTGTCTGTACTGGTTTCCTCCTTCTATTGTATAGCTTCCTATCATTCAGTAAATTCATCCTAGGGTGAAAGCCATTTATGAGGTAAAGCGGTGAGCATAACATTTCCCTAACCTCTCCTTCGTGTGACATTGTCACAGGCAGTGCAGAATGTCCAAGTTCCTCAATATTCTAAAAAACACACCTGCTGCTCTAGCTTATCAGTTAGTGCAGTGGGCTAATGCATGTGTGTCATATATCAAGGGTGCATGAGTCAAGTCATTTTCCACCTACTTTATTTTCTTTACTTTTTCCTTACTATTATCAATCCCTGATGTCTAGTGTTCTCCTTACTCCCTGATCTCCATACTGGTTTGAGTATCATTACAA
Source organism: Protopterus annectens (assembly GCF_019279795.1). Lineage (NCBI taxonomy): Eukaryota > Metazoa > Chordata > Ceratodontiformes > Protopteridae > Protopterus > Protopterus annectens. The sequence continues at coordinate 1,250,440,954 of NC_056725.1, forward strand.
CTCAAGTCTTTTGATATAATCCCTGGTGACTAGTCTCCCCCCGTCTCCATAGTACAGTTATCTTTGGTGGTTAGTGATTCCTTACTCAATGTTGTAGATTCTTAATTGTTAGTCTAGGGGTGTGTGGAGGTATAACAACCACCCCAAACCACACACAGACACACACACACACACACACACACACACACACACACACACACACACACACACACACACACACACACACACACACACACACACACACACACACACGCACACACACACTCACCTACTCACCTACCTCATCTAACCCCTCATTAGCCCCCTCCTGCTGTCTCCAACACACATTCACACATGCAGCCCCTTGCATACAGTCAGACATACACATCTCCTATACCAGCCTTACCACTACACTCCCCAGGAATAACCTTGACCACAATGGCTAAACATGGCCTTTGGCTGTGTTCATTACTGCAAACAGATGGAATAGCCATACTAATCTACATGTCAGTGTCAGTGGTGCAACAGGCAGCACACTCACACTTGGTGCAGGAGGCTGTAGGTTCTATTCCCACACCAGTTAGATGGATTTCACACTCTAGTGCAGCATGGAGGGGGTGCTGCACTTTTGAGTGTGTCATCCTTAAGGTGAGATGTTAAACTGAGGCCCCATCTGCATTTGTTGGTGGTAGCTCAGGTAGATGTAAAAGATTTCACAGCACCTATTGAAAAAAGTAGGGGAAGCTCTCTGAAGACCTGGCCAAATTTTCCCTAGTAGTATTAATACAACCTTGGATCTCCCCTGAAAAGAGGTTACTAGCCTAGTGGGCCAAACCTGGTCAACAAAGGTTAAATAAATAAACATACTGCCAAGCAGTTCCATGAATTACTTAGTATGTAGATGCCTTCCTGGAGGTGTTTCTGGAAGGGAAAGAGACTGAGAGACAGGGAAAACATGGCTAACTAGCATATGCCTTTCCCCTAAACATAGCGACAGCCTGACAGGATACAAATGTCTTTGTACAAAAGCAACATCTTAGGGCTGTCTTTGAATCCAAAAAGTTTACCACAAGGTGCACATATTACATACACCTTGTGATAAATTATATATTTGGCTCAGAGTACAAATTTACAGCATCTATTACAACAGATAACCAACCACCAGAGGATGCAAATGTAGAACAGTGTAAAGCAAATATTTACAATGAGCATGCACAATAAAAATATAAAAAATACACAGTGGCAAAGGTATATTTAAATGGAAGAAAAATATATACTCATATACATATATATATATATATATATATATATATATATAGCTATATAGATATAGCTATCTATATAGATATCGATATATATATATATATATATATATATATATATATATATATATAGATACATATATATATATATAGAGAGAGAGAGAATTAGATAAAGTAACCTAGTACAGAGAAAATGTAGTTTTCTAGCCTTTAGGATAGTGAACACTCTTTAAGGAAGAACAAAACACAAAATGGGAAGACTGTATCAGAACACTTACTCTTCATATCTGCATTCAAATTATTAAAATATGCTGTTATGAAAACTTCTTATGTAAGATCCTTGTCACAAATCACTTTGCACTCTTGTTAAAATAAGAAAACACTTCAAGCTGGTATTGATTTTGTAAACAACAGTTTATTAAGTTAAAACGATAAATTACTAAGTAATATGTACAGATAGTTGTCGTTACATAAATTAATGTGATCTAATTTATGGTCACCATAAAATTATTATCTTGAAATGGTATAACGTGTTTCTATTAATAAAGTGAAAGGCTTCCTCAGATCTCCCTCTTCTAACATGCTCCAAAGTGTTAGTTCATGCTGTTGGTCAGACACATAATATGAGCAATTCAACATGACATTAAGTTAATCCTAATAATTAATACAATTTAACTAAAACAAGCATGTATATCTGTCACAAGTAATGTCTGCTCATGGTGAATAATAGACTTGGTATGTAAAGCAGAAGTGGATGTGGAGAGAGTATGAAAATGCTAAGGCAAAGTAAAAGGATATGTTAGCAGTAAGAGTAAAGGAAGAAGGGAGAATTATGTTTAATTAGTCATAGAAAGTGAGTAAGTAGCTTGATCTTGGCTGTGCAGTGTGTTTTTATTCTCTATAAGGCACTAAACTGATTATTCTGATGTGCTAGGGATAAATATTTAAAAGTATAGTAAAGAAGCATCCTGAAATAGTAATTCAGTTACTTGAGATGTTGACAAATCTTTGCAATAGAAATGTTACATAGTTGGGTCCCTTCCAGCTGAAAAGGTTTGCTGAAAAATGACATCTCTTTGGATTTTCATTCATTAAAGATAAAGCCACTTTTTTAATTTTTATTGTACAATAATTTATTTACTTCACCATGTGAGAGAGAGAAAAGCATGTTATAATGTAGCCTACACAAATATAGGACAGGACTGGTCTTTGTATAGTCTTCAAGGATTTCATTAATGATATTCCAAGAAATTCTATTAATGATACTCACAAGAATTCATGCCTCCTTGTATCATTTAGATTTTATTACCACTGTTTTTTCGTGATTAAGTACACACTTCAAAACTTAAAACTAGGAATCGACTGTCAGTTTTGTAGAAAGAAAGGAAAACAGGAAATCCCAGAGCTTAAAAGATAACCTAAACACTTATAACAGATGTGTTCTCTCATATATGAGATATCATCATGACCTAGTAATCAAATGGCCTTACATTTCATCTGATTTTATTAATAATATAATTTGTAAAAAGAACAAATATGAATGCAGAAAGAAATTAACAAGTTTTAGGATAAAATGGGTAGCGCTGGGAGCATTCACAATCTAATCATTCTTGTTTTCATGTAATGAATTTGCCTTTTGGATGCAAAAAATCAGTAATACAGTTAGAAAACAGAAAGATCTTATTCCCCACAGAAATGTAAGCATAATAAAATGCTATTCTAATGCAGATATTCATAACAAGTTGTGTTAAGTTTATGTGTTGCCCTACCTTGACCGGCATTTTGTTGGCACATACTAGGTTAGTTTTCATTTTTCTAGCTTAATCATATCAGTGACACTCAGTTATGGCACACAACAGCCTTGGTCAAATGTTCATGGTATAAGAAAATCAAAGAGAGCTCTATGGATGGTCTCAGTTATTAAAAAAGAATCCTGTTTTCCTGGTATGAGGATGCCACCACTTTCCGTGGAAGAAATTTAGGTTGTCACCTTCTTCCTCTTCTTTCCATCTCCCCAAAAAATACGTATGCCTACTGACAATGATAGGAATGCTAGTTACAGGAGCTGTAAATACTGCCTCTTTTGTTCCAGTATTTGGAAAGCTGCCATCTTGAAAGCCTACATATTTTGTATAGCCCACAGCAGTGCAAAGGACCCCCTAAGAAAACTGGAGAAATTAAGTAATAATTTTAAACTCTGTCTTTTCCTTTCAAAAACAGTTTTCCCAAACCACATTTGTCTTACCTTCCTTCCATCCTATAAGATATTAGGCTTCTCTGTGGAAGCCATCTCTAAATATCCCTCTTGAGTTTGCTACTTTGCCAAAACATAATCTATACAAACTGCTTTCTGTTTCTGAAAGTCATATGTTCATACTGAGAGACTTCTTCATTTTAAAATGTTTAAGGAATGTCATTTACAAGTCACATACTCTACTAAAAAATAAAATGTGCCCAAATACTGTTAGGAGAGATTGGTTGCCACACAAGTTAAGTGACAAGTAACACTGGAATGCAAACAACATCAAAATTTTAATTTTGAACCACTATAAATGTAGAAAAAATATATTTATTTTGTTGGGAAGGAAGATCCCTCATCCACACAACTTGCATTATAAATTTCTCCCATCTCATTACAGAAAAGTACACATCCAGGGTCAACAGATTTAGAAAAATAGAACTACTTAATTCTGCAGGTAATTCGCTTGCTTGTCTTGGGGTTTCCACTTATAACACTGCAAACGTGCATTACACTTTTCACCTGTAAGCCTTAGCTATGCTCAGACACAGCAGTGGTGAAAAGGTTCTCCACGACTCAGTTCTGAGGAAGTCCTGTGGTTGGATGAAAGCGCTTAACTTGTACTTTTTAGTAAATGGATTATACACCATTCTTTGGTTGAACACCGTGGGGTTTATTTGGTTACCTGTCTTCTGTCTGCATGGAAAGCACACCATTTTTGTTTCTCTTGTTCTGTATGGTCTAGCAAGTAAAAAAAAATGTTTAGTTCAAAATCCAATAAAATACTAAACCAACCCAGAAGAAAACTTGTTTAATTCTTAGTAACTGAAGTGCATATCCAGAATAGAGAAATGATCTCAAAAATAGTAACCCTGAACTGTGTGACATTAGTAACAATAAGAGACAAAGTAAACACACCAATAGATAATAATTTACGTATTCAATGCAGACATTAGTAACAATAAGAGACAAAGTAAACACACCAATAGATAATAATTTAAGTATTCAATGCAGACATTAGTAACAATAAGAGACAAAGTAAACACACCAATAGATAAAATTTTAAGTATTCAATGCAGACATTAGTAACAATGAGAGACAAAGTAAACACACCAACAGATAATAATTTAAGTATTCAATGCAGACATTAGTAACAATAAGAGACAAAGTAAACACACCAATAGATAATAATTTAAGTATTCAATGCAGACATTAGTAACAATAAGAGACAAAGTAAACACACCAATAGATAATAATTTAAGTATTCAATGCAGACATTAGTAACAATAAGAGACAAAGTAAACACACCAATAGATAATAATTTAAGTATTCAATGCAGGCATTAGTAACAATAAGAGACAAAGTAAACATACCAATAGATAATAATTTAAGTATTCAATGCAGTTTTGAAAAGTATAAAGAAAGCTAAAGTGGGACTAAATAAGTTCTTAAAATTAAATAAAGAAATGAACAAAAAAATGATATTCAAAATTGTTGCATTTTTAATTACACAAAATATAACTTGTCACTGAAGAATATTGGCAGGAACATCTTCTTGTCCACACAACGAATGTGAGTAGAATAATTTAGTGGAAAACTGGAAGTCATCTGGTAAGATTTGCGCACCAGTGTTGTACTTGTATGATAAGGGTTGTCTATGGTCTTTAATATGTAAACATCACTGTTTCATAAAGTCAACAATTAGACATTCACCTGACCCAGTACAGTAATGCAAACTTTTTTTTACTGTAATCCAGTAGTTGCATTTCCATTTTTCTTATTAACTAAATTTTCTTAAGTTGGTCCCCATGCTTGTCTCTGCCAGGTCAACAAAAGTAATTTGCATTATGCCTGAGTTTTAATAGTCAGCTCTGTTCCCCTCCCTTTCTTAAGTACTGATATTACTAGACAGATATCTGACCTATTTTTCTGACTATTCCATACATATTAAAACATTTTCAAGCAGGAGATGGAAGGTTGAAGAGACACAAATGATTACCAGCCTAGATGACCTTTTAGTCTCACAAAATACACTCTAACAAAGAATCACATCATGCCACAATATTTCTGTTGACTTAAAGCAAAAAGACTGACATCTCATTAATATATTAGGAATACAAAATAAATGACAGCATTTTGCATTTAACAGGATATGTTCATAAGCCTGCTATGCTCACATCTGGGAACTAGCTTTACACCCTTAACTGATTATGAACTATTGATTCATTATAGGTCTATGTTTGTGATTACTTTAAGGCCTCTCTTGTTAAAAAGAAGTTAATAGAGTGATTCTGTTTTTTCATTGCCTTAGGTGTTATGGTAACAACATTTCTTTGATGATCAGAAGCTGCTCTCTTTAGCTTCCCCTGTTCTTAATTTACTTTGTCCTTCCACTACAGAGCATCTGACACATATCCTGCTACTGCCTTGCCAGCTCCTAGTAACATTTGTATACCAAAAAATCTTAAGTCACTTTTAAGGTGTTTGTTTCACTGATTCCAGTATGTCATTTTCCATTACAGTTCAGAGTTTTGACCAAAGAAAAGTCCATACAATCCTTTTCAATGTTCCTGTTCCTGAAGTCATTCCTAAAAAACAGATATTTTTATTATGGTCTATCCTTTCTATAGCAATGAAAATTGTTACTAAAAATTGGAAATTCCAATCTACTCCTATCTTTAAAGATGAGTTTATTCATCTTGTAAAATACATTTGTAAGAATGTGATTGCTACTATAAAAGCAACGACTAACAACACAACTCATCCTTGGACAAAATTGTCTAATCTGTTAGAGAAATAATTAAGTGTTCTCCTATGTATATTGTTTTTTATTTGTTATGGACATTGTATATACTTTGTTTTTTCTTGTTGCTATATTGTTAAGTTACTGTGTTATAAAATGAAAAAAAAAAAGAAAAGCCCATACAATACAGAGGATTATGATTGGGTCTCTAATCATAACCCTGGATGTCAGGAAATTCACTTCAAGATTGAAGCTTGAGAGGTGAATCTTGACATCCATGTTGAGAACAAGTAACAGCCTGCATTATAACCTAAGAGACCAGACCGTAATTCCTTGTAGTGCATGGTTCTTTACCTTCTCAAATGTACTAGAAACATGGATAAAAAAGTGTTATTGTTGCCATATTAAGAGTGGCCACACTAGAAGGGTAGTGTGAAGTTACTAAATACCTCATTTGCAATTTTTGAACCAATTTTCCATCATGGCCGATGGCCACTGTTAATGGTCTAAAGCACCTTTCTGACATAGAAAGTACTTAACACGCCTATGTTTTCCTCATTTTCACAGCATGATCTCAGTGGTGTATTCAGTGCAAAATGTTGAAGTGCTTAAAGTCTGTGTATGTCTACTTTCATTCCCTCACACTGTCAATCACACAAAGTGGATGAATGGGAATAAAGACTTATTAAAATCTCTTGTTGCCTCAAAGCTCAGAAACTTCTGTCAGTGTGCTGTGTCAGTTATGGTTGAGTGAGCAGTTCAAACATGAACGTCAGGAAACACGGCTGGTTGGCAGTGTGTGTGAGTGGAGGATGAGGTCCTACAATTAAGAAAGTGTTTTCCTTTACAAACTCAGACTGTAGTTGAAGCAGATTAAAGATGGCAAAGAACACAAAACAGAGAGAGTCACCAAAAAAAAGTGACCAGTCTCTCTTTCCACAGTTTCTTACTGAAAGCAGTCATTCTGAGAATTTTTATTTTAGTGATTGCAGTCACGGCCCAAAGGGAAAAATATATTGTGGGAATACAGTGTCATGTGTGATGAGTAACCTGAGCTGTATAACAAAATTACAGCAACATGATAGCGCTATCAAAAAAGCTTGAAGTAGAACACATTTTAAAATAATATTACCTACTGTTTGAATTATATACAAAGCAATAGTAAAAGACCTTCCAGTCAGTCTTGACTTTTATAAGTGTGCCAAGTGAAATTACCAATGGCATTAATTGCCAAGTGTTTTCTTGAAATATTATCTGCTTGCAGACACAGTGGAGTTAAAGTTGCCAAATGTAAAAAAGATGATATGGAATACAAATGCTAGATGTTTTGAAAGTGATAGTCCCTTTTATGATAAAGAGCAGTGTACAGACTTTTCAAGTAGGAAAAGTTTCATAAGGTTCTTGCTCTTATTCAAAATTGAACTGAAAACCTAGCATGAGAAAGTCTTCATCAATGTATTATCCCTGCTATTTGCCATTTCCTTGTGTGTGCGTGCGTATGTATGTGTGAGCATGTGCACATATGTAAGTATTTGCAAAACGCTTGCTAGTAGATGTGCTTTGCAAATGTGAGTGCATGCATGTATGTATGTATGTATGTATTTATGTATGTATGTGTGTATGTATTCTAGACTGGCATGAAATCCATGACTGTTTCATGGTTTAGATCCGCTGCTTGATAAAGTAGGGAATGAAATAAAAGGCTAAATATATGGGTCCATGTCAGATGGACGAAACTTCAGATCACCGAAGACCACATCACTGAGACGACATCATCGACAGTAGACATCCCCGACAATGGTAAGTTAAAGTATTACAGAACACATTTCTGTTCCTGTAATACACAAAAAACAAACTAAAACATGTATAGCAGGGGGCAAGCCCCCCTGCACCCCCCACACACACCCTACTTAAATATACCAACTCCGAGATCACACTACAGTGAAGGAATGAGACTAACTCCCATTCTGCACTACTCACCATTGTCGGGGATGTCTGCTGTCGGCGATGTGGTCTTCGGTGATCCGGCGTTTCGTCCATCTGACATGGACCCAAATATATATATTATGCAAATGGATAGACGGGGGGGGGATGAATAGATACATAGATAAATAGTTGGCTAGTCAGAGATTTCTTTTAGCTCCATAGTAATACTGAGGATATAAAGAAGGATTATATTAGTAAAATATAAAGAACACTTATTTAATACCTTTCATTGTAGTTTCATGTCCTGATTTTTTTTTTCTTTATTTCTGCATATACTGAAGAATTTCTCATAAGCATAGTGGATATTAAGCAACACTAAAAACAGAGAAAAAAACGTTAATTAGCATACCATCTCACACCTATATTTAACATTTGTCTTAAGTGCAGTATTTTAATTACTTTTACTGTCATATATTTAGTGGCATGACAAATGACTTTGTAAGAGAAGCTTTGCAGATGTGCTCATCATAAGATGTTGGGCGTGGGTTAGAATATAATACATAGCTTTGTGTCCAGTTTTTACTGTAGTGCATTTTCAGCTGTCACTTATATTCTGCTTAGAGTCCACCATTGCATATGCAGCAACTGAGGAAGTATTACTTTGACACAAACAGTCCTGATGGAGTTCTTAGTCACACAACCACAGTGTTAATGACAACCCCCCACGTGTGTGTTTGTGTGTGTGTGTATGTCTCTCTCCCTCGCGCGCTCTCTCTCTCTCTCTATATATATATATATATATATATATATATATATATATATATATATATGTATATAAAGAGAGAGAGAGAGAGAGAGGTCTATATTTTTTGAACAGACATTTTAGTTTGGTTCCACGTTTTCATGCATACATACACTGGGTATAAATAGTGTACACACCCCTGTTAAAATGCCAGGTTTTTGTAATATAAAAAAAATGAGACCACAATAAATCACTTCAAAACTTTTCCCACCTTTAATGTGACCTATAACCTGTACAATTCAATTGAAAAACAAACAAATCTGTTAGGGGAAAAAATATAAAAAATAAAAAATGCACAATAAGCTGGTTGCATAAGTGTGCACACCCTTAAACTAATACTTTGTTGAAGCACTTTTTGATTTAATTACAACATTCAGTCTTCTTGGGAAGGAGTTTATCAGCATGGCACATCTTGACTTGGCAATATTTGCCCGCTATTCCTTGCAAAAGCACTCCAAATCTCTTAGATTGCGAGGGCATCTCTTGTGCACAACCCTCTTAAGGTCACCGCACAGATTTTCTATTGGATTTAGGTCTAGACTCTGACTGGGCCATTCCAAAATTTTCTTCTGGTGAAGCCATTCTTTTGTCAGTTTGAATGTATTCTTGAGGTCATTGTCATGTTGAAAGGTGAAATTCCTCTTCATCTTCAGCTTTCTAGCAGATGCTTGAAGGTTTTGGGCCAAAAGTGACTGGTATTTGGAACTATTCAGAATTCTCTCCACTTCGACTAAAGCCCCAGCTCCAGCTGAAGAAAAGCAACTCCAAAGCATAATACTGCCACCACCATGCTTCACTGTGGGGATGGTATTCTTTTGATGATGCAAAGTGTTGTTTTTGCACCAAACGTACCTTATGGAATTGTAGCCAAAAAGTTCAACCTTGTCCTCATCAAACTATAACATGTTTTCCCACATGCTTTTAGGAGACTTGATGTATTGTTCTGCAAATTTTAGCCAGGCCTGGATGTTTTTCTGTGTAAGAAAAGGCTTCTGTCCTGCAACCCTACCTCATAGTCCAGACATATGGAGAATATGGGAGATTGTTGTCACATGTAGTACACAAACAGTACTTGCCAGAAATTCCTGCAGCTCTTTCAGTGTTGCTATAGGTCTCTTGGCAGGCTCAGTGACCAGCTTTTGTCTTGTTTTCTCATCAGTTTTGGAGGGACATCCAGTTGTTTTCAATGTCACTGTTGTCCCATATTTTCTCCACTTTTTGATGACTGTCTTCACTGTGTTCTATGGTATATCCAATGCTGTGGAAATTTTTTTGTACCCTTCTACTGACTGATGCCTTTCAACAATGAGATCCCTTTGATGCTTTGTAAGCTCTCTGCGAACCATGGCTTTTGCTGTAGCAGGCAATTGAGTAAATGTCAGGAAAATTCTACTAGGACAGCTGAACTTTATTTGGGGTTAATCAGTCTGTTTAATTGATGGCAGGTATGTACCCAAGAAGACTGAATGCTGAAATTAAATCAAAAGGTGCTACAACAAAGTATTAGTTTAAGGGTGTGCACACTTATGCAGCCAGCTTATTGTACGTTTTTTATTTTTTATATTTTTTCCCGTAACAAATTTGTTTGTTTTTCAATTGAATTGTACAGGTTATAGGTCATGTTAAAGGTGGAAAAGTTTCAAAATGATTTATTGTGGTCTCATTTTTTTTTTATCACAAAAACTTGGCATTTTAACAGGGGTGTGTAAACTTTTTATACTCACTGTACAAACATACAAATATTTCAAGCAAGGGCATTAATGCTCTTCTAGCTTGCCAATATACCAAAACACGTGTTCTCATAACAAGTATCCAGGATGTTCTTAAAAATACCTTAACTATTACTTGCTTTAATGTAATTTGGTAGTGTGTTCCATACATCAGCTACTCCGTCAGAGAACCGATTAGTACACTTCTCATTCCTATAGAATCTCCTACATAGGTTGATGATTCTCAAGTACTTTTTGTTAACCCCAAACCTTCCCAGAGGTAGTTGTCACTAAGTGCCCTATATACTTGAATAAGGTCTCCTCTTAGATATCTGTAAGAGACACTGTACATGCATGGTACTAAAGCTGTCACTTCTTGTACTTATTTTTTGTATTTCAAGGAGGTAACTTCACAGTTTCATGTTTTTTATCTCCTGGACTGTATTATAATATTTATGGGAAAACTGACCATTGTGTAGTAATTTGATTTTGCTTTTAATTTAATGGACCAACCCATCAGTAAAATGTGGCAACAGTACAGTAAATCTCAAAGAAAGCACTTTTCTGACTTTTAAGTTTATTTTAATGCATGCAAATGCACTCAAGTTTGCATGAAAAATACCCCTTCAGACCTAGTCATATAGTGAACTGAAAAAAGAGCTTTAGAAACACATATTTTCTAAATATAAATAATTTTAAACAGGCATAGTGCTTAATGATTCACATGGCCTGGAGTTATAGACATTTGATATCAATTAACTATGCAAGCTACACCCTGGATTAAAAACAAAATAAAAAGGCTTAAAGGGCAAAGTCAACTACTTTGCTGTGAGCTGCTCCTAGAGAGAACAAAAAGAACTACATGCAAATCGCTGATCAAGGTAATGAGGCATTGTGGTCTTTTGTCTGCCTTAAAAATTCCTAATGAACAATAATGCTGTAATTGTTTGGCAAGAGCATTAAAGCACCAGGCTGCAAACATGAAGACCATGCTGATGTCACTTAACTAAATTACTAAAACTAAAATGTTTGAAAATGTAGCACTAACCCTTAAAGCATTCTTCTTATTCAGCATTACAAGCACTCATTACATTAACGCTGCTCACAGTTCTGTAGTTCTCTCATCCATAACATATAGTAGCTGGTGCTGTAGGAGGTATTCCTGAGTATTAAAAACATACAACAGAAGATATTTATTAAATAACATTATGCAAACTTGGTATGACAAAAAAATCCAGTAACTAGACCATTTTTCCCCTTTTATTACATACTATAGCATAGAAGGCTAAGTTTAGGCAAACATGAACAACACTCGTACAAGTGGCTATTTATATAACACAGGAACAGTTGAGGGTTGTATAAAAACAAGGAGGATGAAATTATGTGTTCACTCTGGCATAATTTATGTGATGAACTACTTGTTAAAGAAAACTAAGATAATGATGCAGTGTAAGCTATGTTCCTTATTAAGTGAAAAGGAAACATACTAATAAACAGTAAAGATACATTTATAAGGAAACATACCAACAAATAATAAAGACCCAGGTAATAAGCTAACATACTAATAAACAGTAAAAACCCCATTAATAAGTAAGTATACCAATAAACAGTAAAGATTCCATTAATACAGAAATGGAAATGTAGCAGTAGACAGTAAAAGCTTGTTAAATATTAGTAACAAGTATTTTGTATGGTGGATAATTAGTCAAGTAATAGAAAGTAATGCAACTATACTATAAAAGAAATACTGGTGTAGTTAGGTGACAGGGATAAACCCCATTTCCAAATCAGCTAAAGACATTCTAGGCTATAGGTAATACCCAACAGCAAGCAACTCTCTAACACTGTCAAAAAGTAACTGCATTAAATGGTATGATAAAAAGTTAACAACAGGCCATGGTAACTGGGTAGCAGTAAGGCACAATGAAAAATAAAATGTGCATTGAACAGTTTAGTCACAAACTATATAACTATGCTGTTACTAGAGAGTCAGTAGCATATATAGTCTGAACAACAACACCCCTCAAAATGGTGGCTTGAGTGAATGCACATTCTAGAGAGCAACTGCAAAGAATATACACCACAAGTTTCCCTCCAGAAACATCTAGAAAGGTGGGAAGCAATCTAAGACAGCAGTTGAAACCCAAAAGGGAGAATGTAAACTTTCCAAATGGATGTTGTGGTCCACATTATGAAACGCTATTTAGAAATCAGGCAGGATCAACACAGAATAATTACAATGGTCCCTCATCATGAGAAGGTCATTAACCACCTTTAAATTGCCTGTCTCAGTACAGCAATATGATCTAAAAGTAATTGAAAAGAGTCATAGAAATCTTGAGATTCCAAAATGGACTCAGGCTGAACATATACAACCTTCTTAATTGTCTTACTGCTACAATATGGATGAGAATATGGTTAAAAACTGTCCGATAGATATCTTCTTGAAAGTGAAGATCACATATGTATCCTTTACAATGGAATGCATAACCCCCAAAGCACAGACAGAATCTCACAATCAAAATTCCAAACAATGGCATTCAGAAACAAATTGTGCATTTTGTTAGATGAAACAGCATGGTGAGAGGCAACTCGCAGGGAGCGGTTGACTCAGAAAAACATGTAGTACAATCACTCCAGCACAAAAAGTAGAGTGGTATGAACTTGTATGCAAATTGCAGTATAATGACATGAAAATGAGTGTCTAAAAAGCTAATAAAAAAATCAAAAATGCATACAGTTTGCATGATGAGCTATGGCAATAAGCTTACATGTACACCATCGTTTTCTATATGTCACTCAAGCTTAACTGACAGGAGTAGCATCTACTTCAACACATATTAGTGACCCCTTTGAAAACTAGTGTTACAGTTTTATACATCGCTGCCCATGTTGTAGAAGTGTCCTTCAGCAGCTGACATACCATCACTTGCATGAGCAGGGCAGAGTTGACCACTACCATGTAGACAGGAGGGGTCTACTTCACTTACCCGACATCCCACATAACCGACATGCAAAACAACGAGCCAACAACACCAACATTGCACAACACCGAAACCGCACATACCCGAAACACACAATACTGAGACGTCAAAACCCCAACACACCTCTGTAAAACATATACACAACACACACAAACAACATTCAAAAGAAAAATCACAGCACTCAACATAAAACTTCCTAGTTTCCCTCACTCACACCCTGACCACCATTTACATTAAACTAAACCCTTACCACAAAAACAAAACATACACTACAAATAAAAGATCTAAAACACTAACCTTCACATTTCATGTTCTTGCAGAGGGGCTGGCTATGCCCCACCCACCTGCACCCCCCCCCATACCTCTCGTAACTTAAATATACCAACTCTGAGATTGCACTACAATGTCCACAAGAGCGGATTTCCTGTTCCAAACAAGTTGGACTGTCGACCATTCGGAAGTCGTGGACCTTTTCATGTAGACAATGTAAAGCCTGTAAGTTTACAGATACTGGCAATCACTTAGAGCATCCACTGAAAGGGTTTGTTGTAGAAACATCTCTATATGCTGAATGTAACACAAAAGATGTGATTTATTTTTGTTATTGCTCAGTGTGTTTTGTATACTATGTAGGGGAAGACCAATAGGCGTCTGATAGAACGTATCGTAGAACACATAGGAGATGTGAAGAACAAGAGGGCTAAGAGTGCACTGGGGCAACATACAATAGACAAGGGTGACGAAAATAGTTTTAGATTTTTAGTTTTAGAGGTTATAGCTACAAACATTAGAAGGGGTCATATCAAGAACTTTACAGAAGAAAGGGAGCAACAGTGGATTATACGGTTAGATGCAGATAAGTTTCCAAGCATCAATGAATGTGCATCCCTGAAACCCCATTTAAAATCTCGTCCCCTGAAACACTGACGTATTACTGCACTTTTCTATGTATTTATTTATTTTATTTTTTGGTTGTAATGAATATATGTTCTTTTTTATATTCATTATATATTAACTCAATTTACGTGTGTGTAAAAAAATAATGTTTTATATTTAGGTGACTGCAACTTTAAGTAAAAGGTTATGCTTTTGATTGGATGTTTTGTACTTAAATAGTGAAGGAAAGATTGTTTTAATTAAATCTGATGAAGCTACCTTTATGGTAGTGAAAGTGCTCAACATTGCTTTAACATTCTTGTTTTATTAAAGTGTTTGTTCTTCACCATGGTGTGCACATAGTTTCTATTTATCTGATTTTGAGTTCATGCTTGTGACTGCACTTTATCAACCACAGTTTCTTTTTTCTCATACATTCTATAAAAAGTTCCAGAGGATCTTCCTGTGCCACATTCACTCCAGTTTCATCCTGTTCCATCCATTGCTTTTTCATATGGGAACTCACTGGCCTATCACTCATCATGCATCAGAGTTGTCATAGTTCCCTCTTCCTTCCCTTGCTGTGCAACTCCAGCTAAATGTTTATACTGGTTTCCTGTGGAAGGCTCCAGAGTATCTTCATATGGCAACTGATCAGATGTTTCCCACTCCACTAGTTTTTCCTTAATTTGGGGATCCATTGCTCTATCCTGCTGTGATGTTATCAGAGTTAGATTTTCTACACTAAATCTTTTACTTTGTAGGTAATTGATAACCTCAGTTTCTATTTCTTTAACTTCTCCGTTATTAATCCTCTTTTCTATTTTTCCACTTTGTTTTCGTATTTTTTATATTGTATAATTTTCCATATCTGGCTGCTTTTGCCTGTATTTCTCTTCCAATATCTTTGGTGCTGCTCTTTTTGTATCAATTAATTTGGCTTTCTCCTTTGCATAAATATTTCACTACATCAGATCCCTCTTTCTTTCCCATGTCCACATTTCTGTTTTATACCTTTCAAAAATCTCCAGACTTTGTTCTTTATATTTTTGCACTTCCTCAGTCGCTTCTTTTTCTAAATGGCCCAAGGTTTCTTGGTCTATATAGTATTTTTCATAAATTTGTTGTATTAATGAACAGAAATTTTTATTTGAAGCTTCTGACAGTTTTTCTTCTACAAGTATTTTTCTTTCATCTAATTTCTCTCTTAATGTTTTTATATATCTTCTGTCTGGAAATTCTGGACTTCTTGCAAAATACTAACAATACAGAATTTCTTTCTTATCATCAATAGTCCACACTATCATCTTTATGTCTCTTTTTTGGTCTATCATTTTTTGTGGCCTCCTACATCCTTCTACAACAGGGCCTGGCCTAGCCCCATTGTAGGAATGTTTCCATGTCATGAGGATTCTACATTGTCATTTTTTCCAGTCCTGGCACCAGTGCACCTACCCGGACTTGGCTCATTTTTATCCTGGTTCTTGTGCACCCAGCTGTCTTTTTTATTTTTTAGCTTACCTCTGTCCATGATATATACTGTATAAAATACAGTCTATATATATAAGTGTCATCTTGGTGAGATTTTGTGAAAAACTGGGTCCACCTTGTGAAGGTACTCAGCAAGACTTGAGGGTGAATTCAGTTCCAGCAACTACTCTCCTTTCCTTGCTGATGATTTATCATCTCTCCATTTGCACCCCTCCAGAAACATCTAGAAAGGTGGGAACCAATTTAAGGTGTTTTCAGTTTCAGATGACTGTGCATATGCCATGAAGTCATGGATAATGACCACATCCACTGCACCTACACTGGGGAGGAGAAAACAGAGTAGAACATCACACTGCCACAGGCACAGACTGAATGTATGTTCTGAGTACTAAAGTCTCATTTCCACTGCCTGGATATATCTGGTTGTGTACTGCAGTATGCTGCTGAGAAGATGCAGTAAGATATTTCTGGTGTGCACACTGCATGCCATGGTGATATGAAACCAGTTACAGCAAAGGGAGACCATAACACTAACTGAAACAACAAAGGGAGACCATAACACTAACTGAGACAGCTGGACCACAGCAGAAGCGCAGGCAGTTGAGACGTCAGAGGAGAATGTGGCTGCAGTGAGCTCATATGAGGTGCAGAGGTGGGTGACATATGTCAAAGCACTGAAAAAGAGCTGGCCAAAGTTGTGAGCCATGGCAAGACAAACTTAGAGCAACAGTAATTCATGCATTTATACACCCAGACTATGTAGTATAGTGCAATGACAGGCCGCACTGTGCATCAGGATTTACCAGACCTATGTTAGCTAGAGGGATGGATAGCACACATTCATCATCATTTGTGCAGGTGGGAGGGAACCAGTGGCATGGAATAACAATGATACCACAGCTGGAAGGATCCTATAAATAGCTTGATAGCTGTGGGGGTATCAGAAATCATGTTCTCAGGAGATGCTGTGGCATACTTGGGGTATAGTGCTGCTGAGTGTATCATGTTTCTTTTCTGTGTCAATACTAGAGATATCTAATCTAGAGAAGAGTGTCTAACACACTGGCTGCATGTGCATGAATGTCACAGCATCCCAAATTGTGTGCTACTTACAGATGGATGGCTGCCACTATTCCCTGTTAGGCTAGGGGTACATGTCATTTGGGATCATCTACTGGGGAGTCTTATGCTGTCAAACTGTTTGACCCCCGAGTGGTATGCCTGGTGGGATGTGTCCCTAGTACAGTTTAACAAGTGTCATCCCTGTCCACATGGCCATCCACAACTGGGGTGAAGTTCAGGGTAGAATCAGAAGAATGTCATCTATGTTTACATAACTGGCCAAGGCCAGAGGCCGTGGTAAATGAGTACTATCTATATCCATGTGACCATCTATGATCAGGATGGAGGCCATGGTGAAGCTAAAAGAGTGTCATCCATGATGACATTTTTATTTATTTTCAGTTTGATTACCGGGGAAGTCCACTGAGCTCAGGGAGCCCATTTTCAGTGGAGGCCCGGGGAGAAAAGCTCCATAAAACAGAATACAGCGAAGAAAAACAGTAAACAACAAATGCATTTGCAGTAAATACTGTAACAGAAATAGTGTTGCAATAAATCTGTTACAAGTATCATCAAAAAGTGAGATGTAAATTAATTTACATGAAATACAATGCCTTTGAAATCGAATAACTATATACAATATTTACATTCAGTAAAGCTATCATATGAGAGAAAGCTTTAGATGGCTAAGTGAGCCATAGGTGCTTGATATTTTCAAGGAGAGAAGATGTCACATAGGAGATAGCTTTAGAAGGCTAAAGTGGACTCTAGGGAGTTTAGGCATCAAAAGGGAGAAACCTTGCTTTGCTGAATGGGATCTAAGTGGGGAGAATGCAGCTGCATCTCCATTTTGAGGAGAGGTAGGAGTAAAGCTGAGGTTTGAAATGATCTAAGTTTGACAATGTCCTAAGTGTGGAAGGGAGGGAATTCCATTTTGTGCCTAGGGAGAAGGAGAGGAGACGTTGTCCAGCAGGTCGTTTTGGTTTTTGGATGGAGATTATGTTTTGATGTTCAGAACGTAGAGTTCTATTGGGGTATAGGGGGGAAGAATGTTTGTCAGAGCAGGGCATTTGGTTGGACAGAAAATGAGTCTATGAGCTGTGGTAAGTTGGAGATAGTAAAGGTAATTTGTGACTTTTAGCCAATTCAGAGATTGATGGGAGGCACAGTGATGAGTAAAGTAAGTGGATTTGGAGGCAAATTTAGAAATCTTATTGTAACAGATTTCAAGTTTGGAGGTGAGGGAAGAGGAAAGGTTGGTTAGAAGAGGAGCTCCATATAGTAAGGAAGGGAGGAGTTAGGTAGAAGCCAAAGTATGTCTAGTAGAAGAGGAGAGGAAACAGTTATTCCTATATATTATACCTAGTTTTTGGTGGGTTTTCTTTATGTTTTGCTGTATGTGGATATCGAACTTTAGTTGTTCATCTATAGTCACACCAAAAAGTTTAGCAGTGGGAACAACTTCAATAGGAGAGGTGTTTTGGCTAAGGACTTGGGAGGAAGATTTATCATAGGGGAAGGATTTGGAAGGGGGGAATAGGAGAATTTTAGATTTATTTGCATTTAGAGAGAGGTGATTTTGGTGCATCCATAATTCGGTAGTAGAGAAGGCTGTTTGAGTTTTAGTTAGAAGATCGGGGATGTTAAAGGCAGAGCAGATGAGAGTAGAGTCATCAGTCATCAATGACTTTAGCATCAGGAATGGCAGAGTGAAAATTGTTGATAAAGATATTGAACAGCATGGGTCCAAGGATGGACCCTTGTGGAACTCCTGTGGTAGTGAAAATGAAAGGAGAGATGCTTTCTTTCCATTTCACAGCCTGAGATCTGTTAGAAACATAACTTAAAAACCAGGATAGATTGTTTGGGGAGATGTTTAAGTTAGACAGATGACTAAGAAGATGCTTATGGGAAACTGTGTCAAAAGCTTTAGAGATATCAATGGAGAACAGTAGATACAAGATTACCAAAATCCCGGGCTTGGTTGACAGTTTCTAAGAAGGAGAGAAGAGCTGTTATGGTACTATGCCCAGGTCGGAAGCCACGTTGGGTTGGAGTTAGAAGTTGGTGTTGGGTCAGAAAAGGCATAAGTTGGAGATGGATGCATTTTTCTAGTATTTTAGAGATTGGTGAGAGAAGAGCTATAGGGTGGAAGTTAGAGACGTTTGTGTTTTTTGCCTCCCTCGTGGAGAGGAAGGATGTAGGCTGAACGCCAAAGTTTGGGGACGTAGGATTCCTTTATGGATCTATTGATGAGGATACTGATAGGAAGTGCTATACCATCAACAGCAGATTTGAGAAAGGTAGATGGGATATTGTCTGGAGCATTAGAACAGGGTTTAAGTTTGGATAGGAGATTTTTTATGAGGTTAGCTGAGACTGATTTAAGCTGAAAAATAGGATAGGATAGGAGTTAATAGGGAACTGAGATGAGAGAGAAGACTGGTGAGGTGGATTACTATTTGGAAAGGTCTTGGTTAAGTCAGATATTGACTGGATGAAAAAGGAGTTGAATTGAGAGGCTAGTTCAAGGTCAGGTTTGCTTGGGTCAGGGCAAGGGTTGTTTTTGGAGCCTGGGTTGAGAAGAGAGCTAATGGACTTCCAGAAAAGCTTAGGGTTTTTGGCATGGTTAGACTGGAGCTTAACATAGTAGGATTTTTTATCATTGATGATTTGTTTTTTTGCAAGGTTATGCAGCTGTGTGTACAGGAGATGGGTTTTTGGGAGTTTTTTTTTTTTTTTTTTTTTTTATGAAAGTGCTTCCAGGCCTTATCTCTTTGAAGCATGGTTAATTTAGTTTCTTTGGATAGCCATGGGGCACTGTTCCTTTTTATTATTTTGTTTCTTAGGGGGGATAGGTAGTTTAGAGTGTCTAGGAAGGTAGAATTAAAGTATTCTATGGCATTGTCTAGAGGAATGTTTTTTAGAATGTTCAGTTCATTTGTTTTAGGATGTTGGAAAAGGTTGTGGGGTCAAATTTATTAAGGTTGCGAGTTTGAATATATTGATGTTGATGTGGGGTAGAAGTAGTTGCATGGAGGATGTAAGCTGGGAGGTGGTCACTAATAGAGTCAGGGATGATGCCAGAACAGGAAATTTTACTAGGATGGGTGACTAGGATCCAATCTAGAATGGATCCTGGAGGTTTTGTTTTGTTAGGTCTGGTGATGGAGAGGGTTAGTTGAGAGAAGTTGAAAAGATTAATAGATTGGGAGGGATTAGGACTGTTGATTTTGTTCCAATCAATATTTACATCACCTAGGATGTAGGTTTTAAGGTTAATATTAGTTGAGGCCCATAGGAGTATATCTTCAAGGGTAGAGGAGTTTTGCCTGGGAGGGATATATAGGGCAATGATACATAGGATTTTGTAATTGTTCATTTTTAATAGACCAACTGTTAGTTCTGCACTGGCAAATTGAGGTGTTGGCTTTGGGAAAGGGATTAGAGTGAGAAGATTAGAGCAGATTAATGTAACGCCACCACCTTTTCCATGAAGGCAGTCACATTTGAGAGCACAGAATCCAGGAGGAAGGATTTCAGAGTCTGAGATGTGAGGTTTGAGCCATGTTTCAGTGATGGCTACGATGTCCGGTTGGTTGTGGGTAAGCCAAGCTTGGAACTGGTGAGTTTTGTTATTCAGACTTTGAGCATTGACTGTTATACGTTTGAGGGTATTGTGGGGGGTAGAGTTGTTAGGGGGGCAAGGTGGATAGCTGGCATTTATAGGAGGGTTTGGTCCAGGATTGGGGTGAATGTCTCCAGCTAAGAAGATGTTTTTAGAGGGAGTCGTCTTTAATTGTTTTTGTTTGGATTTTAATTGTTCATGAGGAGAAGTATTTCTTTGAGAATAAGTGTTTTAGTAGAGGAGGAGGCATTTCTAACTTTGAATAGGTACAGGGGCTTGGACTGAATCAGGGAAGAAGAGATGAAATAGAAATGAATATGCAAGTCTGTTTGGAGAATGTTTTCATTGGTTGTATGAGAGGGTGGTGAGAATAGTAATTGGTGGGAGGTGTAGGAGGTTGCATGATAAAGAGGAAGAAGTAGGAGGGAAGAGAACATGGTTGAGAGCAAAGGAAATGTAAGGGGTAGACTATATATGGGTATATATGGGCTATAAGTGAAGGTTTATATTAAGAATGAAGAGAAAGAGAGGTGAGAGAGGATAGAATAAATGATTAAGGGTAATTTGGTATAAGACAGGGAAAATGAAGAGAGAGAACAGGAAGGGTGGGGGAAAATAATTGAGGTGTGTAGGGGAGGGAATAAGAAGGTGTGTCTGATAGGATACTGAGATTAATTGTGAGGGGAGATGGGAGATCTACTATTGGGTGGTGGGAATATAGTAGGTGTGGACAGGTTAGTATAATAGTAGGAGCAGTGGGGTGGGTGGGAATTTGGGGTAGGGTAGTAGAGCAGAGTGACCCCGCAGGGCAAATGGAGCAGGTAGAGCCAAGGAGAAGGAGGACAGCCAGTGAAAAGTTATCAGTGGAGCACAGACCACCTCCGAGGTAAGAAGGCACAATGGGAAAGCATTGCAAATGAGTTGGAATGGGGCAGAGGAATTAGAATGATTAGGAGATGTAACTGGGCTGTAATGGAGTATAATAAATTACTAGTATGGCTAGAGAGAAGGTAGTTAGGGGAGAAACAGGGCAGAGAGGCTTTGGAGAGCAGTAGCAATACTGACAGGCAGTATAGGTATTTAGATAAATTGAACAATGCCACCTAGTGGCCAAGCAGGGAAACAACAGAAAAGAGCACTAGCCATTAGGGGGCTGAGAAATAATTCAGGAGAAAAAAGGGGAATTTATATCCGTGGTAGGCTGCGAGCAAAAGCACACTGGGTAAGAACTACAACAGTGTTGGTACTGCAATGAATCATAAATTGCTGTAAGGTACATACACTAGTATTATTGATTAAATTCTTGGGGCAGCTGAGAGGTTTCAGAAACACTGTAGGGTCCCCTTAGTAATTCTGAGTCAGGACAGGAAGCCTGGGTTCGAAGTAGAGCAGTGGGAGACACCTGGGAGGTATAGATGTCGAGAACAAACTGAAATGGAAGGGAAAGAATATACAGTTAATACCTAGATAAAATGTTCTGCAATTATAATGGTGGTAAGAGACTGTGTTTAAATAAATCTTTCTTTTCTTTTACAGAGGGGGCAGATGGCCTAGTGGAGGGTAGCAGTGGAGGAGTAAGCAAGAGTAAACTGTAGAGTTAGGGGAGAACTAAGAGGGAGGCTGACCAAGACCAAAGGCAGAGGCCATGGAAGATCCAGACGAGTACCATCTATATCCATTTGGCCACCTATGATCAGGGTGGAGGCCATGGTAGAGCCAGAAGAGTGTCATCCATGTCCCTATAACCATCTATAGCCAGACGTGGAGGCTATGGTGAAGCCAGCCAGCCATGCTAATCTGCAGTGTGCAATAGTCCCCTTACCTTGGCTGTGCCTACCATTTGCAAGCAGTGATGCATTAATGGCTACCATGTAGGTTGTCACTGCCTACATTCCCTAAAATTATTGGAAGTATCTACAGAGGCCATGGAGGCCTTTATGCAGGCCCATGTAGCATATTAAGCACCTCTGACATGGTCCAATTAGAATCCATTTTTACCTGGATCTGAGCTCTGAACAACAGCTGGTTGATGCCTGGGGTAACACTCAAGCCATGGAATAACTGAGCTTCCAGCTGCAGACCAGAAAATGCTGCACTTTCCCTCAAAGTCAAGTGTAGGCACATCCTTCGATACCCTTTACAGGTCTACTGCCTGTGTATCATGTGTTATAGTCACAATGATGGAGCATCTCCTAACTATGCTCAGCTGTGAAAAAGGGGAATGTTCTCTCCATTGTTAGTATTGGTTGCAGTGCCACTGTTTCCTCAGACTGTGTAATAGGCACAATGCTGTTATCATCATCCTTAGTGACATGCTGAACTCAGACACATGTGGAAGTTACTAAATGATCTTCTCCCACTGAAACCTATGAAAAAAACAGATAATCTACCAGTGTATAAACTGATAAATGTGTGACCCCTACCACCATACATCAGGAGTCTACATAACTGCGGACTATATATAAATGCATATGGCAAAGAAGTAGTTGGCCAGCTACACAACTTTGCCCTTTTCACTACTGTAGTGCGATCTCGGAGTTGGTATATATAGTTGGGGGGTGTGGGTAGATTTGATTTCGCTAGTTGTGGGTTCCAGTTTGCTGTGGGTCAATTGTTTCCTTGCCCTTTGTAAATTCTGTGAATTGCGGAAGTGAATTTTGATGAATAGGAGTCAATGGAATAGTGTTCACTGAAAAAAACTTTTGGTGAACTAATTTATATATATATATATATATATATATATATATATATATATATATATATATATATATGTGGGGATGTGTCCATGTGTCCATTTTTGGCCTAATGTTTCTGAGTAACAAAAATGCAGTATGATATGCATGAGTACATTTTACGGAGGTGCTAGGCAATGTCCACTTGTGATGGCATGCCACACAACTCAGATGGGCAGTCACCTATGCTGCAGGTGTTCACAGTTGCAGCCCTGTCACTCCTGGATGACACTGATGCTAATCATGTCTGAGTACACTAGGCTGATGTGCTGCCAAATTTCTATATGACTGGCATTACTAGTTACCTAAGGTCATCCCTAACTGACACTTGGGCATTCTTGACTAGCCCCACTCCAACATCCAATCTACCACCCAGAATAAGGTGTCATTTCATTGTCTTCAATGAGGATTATAAGGAACTGCTCAGTCTCTGACACCTGGTGATGTCTTGTTGGAGTGGTCACAGTGGGCAACCAGTCTGTGACTATGCCCTGTGCCCTGTTTATTGCATATAGGATCATGTCTGCAATCTTACAGTGAACCTGCAAAAGTGTCTGATTTGTTCACTCCCAGAAATCATTTGCTGCAACATTTCCTGTAATGACTGGCCCCAGTAGGCCGTGTCCGCCTTATTGTTCTCCAGGTTTGCAAGCCTTGAGTCAGGCAACAGTTTCCTGCTGGGTAAACTTTTCCATGTGCTTCCATTCTTTTGGTGCCATGACAACTCCAGTACACCTGTAAATACATACATGATTCAGAATGTGTATACAGGGCTGTCCATGTCACATAACAACCAACACCTCACTGCTCATACTACCCCTTTGTTGGGTACTGCATTGTGTAATTATATGTCACAACTGTTGTGGCACTGTGCCAGACAATGGTAGCTGCGTGTGGGAGATCCACATGCATTGCTCTTTGCGCCACTGCCTATGGCACAGTATGTGTCCATTACACTGCAGGCCGAGCATCCGTCTTCCATGTGGATATGTGTCAAGGTCTCCCTGTGCTGTACCTGGATTCCCTCAAGCAACAGATATCTAAACTATTCTGCTGTTTCTGGGGTTATGTGTAGCTGTCCCCTGTAAACAGACTGCAACTTGATGCATTTGTTTAGTGAGGCATGAATAGTTTTTCCCATCCCTACCCAACCTGGAACAGAGGCTGTTCTGCTCATTCTCTGTACCCTTGCTGGTTGCAAACCCCCTTTCTCCCAGCACTGTGACATATGACTGTTCTCTGTGCCCTTATTGTATTGGTCACCTCCACCCTAACACAGTTTGTCATATCTCTGTAAGGACTAAGACCAGGTTAACACATAATCTCTATCTACAGTGTGACAACTGTCATACTAACTTTTATTGAGTTCCTTCAAAATACTGTCCACCTTTCTAATCTGGCTTCCATCATAATACTTTGTATCACACCTTGCTTTAGCATGCAACTTACCTAATACCTGGGCATGATGCATAACTGTACTTCAACATCTAATCACATCATAGTAATAGCCAAAATAAACACTATTTTCTCTTTTGTTTTGCAGTTTACATTTCACTGTAGTAATATAATATTGATGCAACTGTCTGTTGCTGTTTGCACTGCACTGTATGTATTATTTCTGTATGATATTTTTTATTTGTTTGTAATTGAGCTTGTCCTAGTGGTCCCTGTGATGGCCAAAAAAGGGACCAGTTTACTTACCGAGTTAACAAAGCATGCATAAATAAATAAAACTGCATGTGGCACCCTGAAGTTGTCCCTGCAATGAGGTGTACCTTATCGGTACTCCTGTCTGCTGCCACTTTCTCTATATGCCATTTTTCTCCTGTATCTTCAGTGTTCTGTAATCCATAATGCAATCTGACATGGTATGGTGATCATGCTTTTTATCTTCCTATAAAAGGGCTTATGGTGCAGTGAATATGCTAATGGGGTGATTTAACATGATGTTCTCTGAATTACAGCAATATTATCAGCACTAATCCGTGCTACAAGGTCTGGCCCACCTCATGCATATGCACTGTGAGACATCAAGGTGCATGCAGCTGTGGAGCCCAGCCATACTACTAAGCATATGCATCACAGTGATGGCCACAGTCATCTTACTACCTGGCTGCCTATTGTGACTGTGCTTGGACATGTAGGTCATAGCTAGGGTAGCGTGAATAGGGAAACCAGTCCAGCAGCAAAGTGCTAAAAGGTGGGATCAGCAGATCCTGTTTGGTCTTCAGCGCATTATCAACATCAGAAAAGAATGCTGGTATTACATTTGCAATTAAAACTTAAGTGTTGTAGCAAATGCTTGAGACAGTTTAATAGGAGAAAAGAGATTTTTTTTTACTCCTCAAGTCCAAGGAGAGGAGCTTTTTTTTTTCCCTCAGTTTAAAGTTGGGGCAGGCACCAGATCAGGGGATGGCACTGGGTGAAAGAATAGCTAGCCACACCTCTGACACTAAGGACTACTTCATGCTGCCACAGATGGATATATGTCATGCTGCCATAGATGGGTACATGTCATGCTGCCATAGATGGATACACTGCCACAGATGGGTACATGTCATGCTGCCACAGATGGGTACATGTCATGCTGTCATAGATGGATACATGGCAGGCTGCCACAGATGGGTACATGTCATGCTGCCACAGATGGGTATATGTCATGCTGCCATAGATGGGTACATGTCATGCTGCTATAGATGGATACATGTCAGACTGCCATAGATGGGTACATGTCATGCTGCCACAGATGGGTACATGTCATGCTGCCATAGATGGGTACATGTCATGCTGCCACAGATGGGTACATGTCATGCTGCCATAGATGGATACATGGCAGGCTGCCACAGATGGGTACATGTCATGCTGCCATAGATGGATACATGTCATGCTGCCATAGATGGATACATGTCAGACTGCCATAGATGGGTACATGTCATGCTGCCACAGATGGGTACATGTCATGCTGCCATAGATGGGTACATGTCATGCTGCCATAGATGAGTACATGTCAGACTGACATAGATGGGTACATGTCATGCTGCCACAGATGGGTACATGTCATGCTGCCATAGATGGATACACAGCAGGCTGCCACAGATGGGTGCATCTCATGCTGCCATAGATAAGCATCACAGTACAGAGTTTCCTATTAATACATGTCACAAGTTCTCCTGGAAAGTGGGCACAGCCTCTGCAGGAAGTGGGTGTGGCAGGGGCTTATATGGTGCATCAGAGAGACCAGAATCTTTTTTTTGCTGTTGCACATGCAGCACAAGCTGCACCTGTTGGGGAAGAGCTGTAAAGAGCAGATGCATTGTATTGCTGCCATAACTAAATCAGCTTGGTTAGCACAGCACTGACTTTTTCCCATTTTAAGACCTTACCATGCATAATTTTTCATTGTCCCTTATACGTTTAACGCATTTGTAAATATGCTGTACTTCACTGTACCACCTATTCCTAAAACTGCTGAGTGTATGACAATTATACTGAACTAGTGTAATGCTGTAGTGAGTTTTTTTCATTTGGATTGCAACATTTTCATTCCCTATCAAGAATGCTAAATTTATGCATGTTACCGGTTCTATTGTCCTAACTTGTACCACACTTCTCTGCATATGCCATGAGGTGTGATAACTCCACTTAGCCCTGCTTTTTTTGCAGCGATGAGCAGTATATTTGTTTAGTTTAATAATTTCTTCCATTCATCACAAATACACAATGGTTTCCATCCATGCAGTGTACTGGTGTCCTACACACCAGTGATAACGTCATTCATATCCCCTGGTGCTACCCTCAGTCATTTCTTGAGTCATCTTCTACCACTGATATACATTGCTCTGTTGACTACATTTTCTCCCTCTACAGTCTGTAATAAAATGTACTACATCATACTGACCTTTGTGTTTGCATTCTGTTCACCTTCTGTCATATCTTTTTTTAATTATGTTGACTTGCTTGTTTGTTCTTCTGCATTGTTTTTATTTCATCTGCAGGACTGACCATGGATTTGGCAAAGATGAGGCATCAGCCAGCACTCACTTCACCAGCCACTGCACCAATGTCTGTGTATCCAGCTGTCCCCCGGCCTACCTGTCAACATTCTGACAAAGGTCATCCTGTGAAAGGTGGCCTGTACAGGCTCATTGGTGGCCTCCAGTGCTGCTTCTTCAGTGGGTGGCATAGGGTTCTCATTGGGTAGCGACATGGGGGCCTTGTCAGTCTGTGTGTTATACATGGTTGTCTGTCTGTCCATGCTGCCATTCCTTTATCTACTTTCCTACCCGCAAATTCTCCATCAGTCAGTCCCTTTTTACCCTTCTCAAAAGCATAAAAAAAAACCTTTCCTCACCCTCCCCTTAACTTATTTCCTTTTCCTCTATCATTATGTGTGCTTCCTCTCCTTGTTATTTCCCTTTTTCCTGACTGCCCTATCACCCACTTTCTTCCCAATTATAATATAAAAGCAGTCAGCAATTTACTGTGTAGCCCTTGTACAGGCTCTGAGCTGTGGCTGTGTAGCACATGCCCAGCATTTTGATGTGCACATGAATGCTCAACACATAATGCGCATCACCTGCACGCTGATGGCCCCAGGTCATGTGACCTCACATAATACCATCTAATCACTTGCTCAGTGATTGCCATTTTTGCACCTGCATGGTTTAATTATTCCACACTGTCCCTGGCATACCCATGTTATATCAACATCTGTGCATATGAAATCCTTCTCAGGCTGTGTCACACAACTTTGACATCACTACTTATCTTAACAAGGTCACATTATTGTTCTTAGTGAATGCTCCAGAAGGTCTTACCAGCTTGACAGGACCAGTAGTTATGCCACACAATAGCATCCACACACCTCGACTCAAAACGAAAAAACACACACCACACCAGGAAAGAGTTAGAAAAAGCTTTACTGTTGCATCAGGTACCTCGGCTTATACCTTCACGGAATATTTACTACACCACACAACCCCATCTTTATACAACTTCATTCATTGAATAATTGAATAACAATACATTAATTAAATGTAATTAATATAATGAAGTACAAATTGCTTGTTCCCATTAAATATATACACATTCAAAACATTCCATATATTAAAGTGCCATGCTACATTATATAAAATGTGTTATAATAACATTAATTTCATCTAATGCTTTAAAATTTAATACCTCTAAATATATGAAGTGATATGGTTTAATACTAAGTTCATTTTGTAAACTGCATGAACAACTGTACTGCTGATAAATTACAAAGATAGAATAACAGATATCAAGATAGAGAAATAACATACATTTTTCCCTATATATCTAACCCTTAACTTACATTTAAATGAATGTCAAGGTTTAGTCCCCCTGGATAAAGAGTGCCAAAATGACTGATACATTTAGTTTCTAACTGTGTCAATTTCTTTATGAATTCATCCCCTTGACAATAACTTGGCTTGGCCAACACACTGTAGAAGAAAGTTGAGGCTGATCCATCATGATGCCTAACAAAGTGTTCTGCTACAGGGCTTTCCACTCTTACTCTCCTAATGTCGCCTACATGTTCCATGATTCGTTTTTTAACTGCCCTATTTTCCGGAGAGGGGTACATTTTCCTATAATATATTTAAGAATCTTAAGGAATTGCTGTCCACGAGTAAGTTGGATAAAGAATATGGAAGGAAGGGCAACTTTCCCTGTGGAAAATGCATAGTGTGTAAGAAGATTAAGAATATAGATGAAGTTCACATCAATGGGAAGTTATGTAAGTCCAGGGATCGATACAACTGTGAATCTTGGGGGGTGATCTATATAATAGGGTGTGGATGTCCTATAGTAAAATGGTATATAGGGCAGACCAAAAGGGCAGTTAAAAAATGAATCATGGAACATCTAGGGGGGACTAAACCTTGACATTAATTTAAATGTAAGTTAAGGGTTAGATATATAGGGTAAAATGTATGTTATTTCTCTATCCTGATATCTGTTATTCTAGCTTTGTAATCTATCAACAGTATAGTTGTTCATGCAGTTTACAAAATGAACTTAGTATTAAAACATATCACTTCATATATTTAGAAATATTAAATTTTAATGCATTAGATGAAATTAATGTATTATTATCACACATTTTATATAATGTAGCATGGCACTCTTTCCTGGTGTGGTGTGTGTTTTTGGTTATGTCACACAATGTTGGCTTTATACAGCAAAACAATTTCAAGTCTATAAAACTCAGCAGAA
The DNA here is from genome assembly GCF_019279795.1 of Protopterus annectens. Lineage (NCBI taxonomy): Eukaryota > Metazoa > Chordata > Ceratodontiformes > Protopteridae > Protopterus > Protopterus annectens. The sequence continues at coordinate 1,250,470,627 of NC_056725.1, forward strand.
TGAAACCTACCTTATAAACTCAGATGAAGAAATCATTTGCTTGATCACCGCAAGAGCTATTATGTACAGGCTAAAAAGCATTCCACCTGATGCTGGCAACCTTATCCTCCAAAAACGAGTTGCATAGTCATATTCCAAGATAGAAAAGGCTTTCTGAAGTGTAGAACAGACTAGGCTGTATGGCATGTTCACAGTTCTAAAATGCACAGCTGGTCAGTTTGAGGTGATGAAGATTTTCATGAACAAGAACAGTAACATCTTACAGGAAGTCTCAGATAAATTGCACTCTATACTTCCAGTCTACATCTGACCTCAAGCAGGTAAGCCCATCTCTAGCAGCTTTCCAGCCTCTGCAATATCCTTCTAATACAGGTTAATCTGCACCTGGGACTACAGCTGTGTCAAATACGGTCACCAAAGCAATAAACATCTATCGCAAGTGCTAAATACTTGGTATAAACCTGTACCAGCAAAACAGCCAATACAACACCAGAAACTGGCCAATGTGATGTGTTCCATCTGGTTCCACAACAGCTTCAAAGACCATCATTCATGCAGTACACACCTAGTGCAAGTATTTCACACTCTGAATCTGTCCAACAAATATGGTACCAGAAACTGCATAAAATGATGTGTTTCACCTGGCTCCACTGCTGTTCTAAAGGCACTCAACAAAGCAGGACATACCTAGTTCAGGTATAAACCACAGACTCCAAATTTGTACCGACAAGATAACAAGTATGACACCTGAAACTGCATAAAATGTGTTTCTTTGACTTTCCACATACTTCATCATTTCCACAGGGATCCTTGTTTCCTATTCTTGGTACATTTACTCCATCCTGGACTTCAGTAGCTTGTGGTAGGGTCATGTGATGCTACATGCTAAAATATAACTGAGCAGATTACAGGTCATTTTTAAGAGAGAGACTTTTAGTGTTTGTCCACTGTATAGTGTAGATAACTAATTTATGTTCACATTACTTTGAAAATGCACCTAACTTTATATTCTGTCCCTCTCCCTTTTCCCATCAAGACAAACATGGCCATGGCATATTATGGCAGTATCCTTAACTACTCTTATTTCAGATAAAACTTTAGTTCCATATGCCCCGACTAAACTCCTGACAATTTTGCAGTACTTTAAGGTAGACAAGTCAGTCACTACCTGCATGCTCTTTTCTGCCAAATTTTTGATTCTTAAAATATTGCGGTGCATTGTTATCACTGTGCTTATGTTTGGCTTGCACTCCTGCTGTTCAGTGACAGCACAAGTGAATTCTAAAACAATGGTAATATTCATACCTGATTCCACAGCATAGTGTTAGTAGTCTGAAGTCTGAAGAGACACACGCTACCTCTGTTCCCATTCCATTAATGTCCAGTAGGTTCATAGGTGTTTACCAGGCATGTAGCCAAAATGACCACCGATAGCCTAACCAAAGCAACATAAAAGACTTATAAGAGTATTATCAACCTAATAAGCCTTAATAAGCCTTCTGTGCGGAGTCTGCATGTCCTCCCAGTGGTCACATGGGTTTCCTCCGGGTGCTCCGGTTTCCTCCCACATCCCAAAGACATGCAGTAGGTGGATTGGATACTCTAATTTGTCCCTAGGCATGAATGCGTGCGTGTGTGTGCCTTCTGTGGAAGGTTGTGCGCTGGGCTGGCAACTCAACACTGTAAAAACTCCACTGCCAATCATGAGTGGACAGGTGATCTGCTGTGGCGACACCTAACTGGGAAAAGCTGAAAGAAGAAGAAGAAGAATATTTGATGTCCTAATTAAGGAGAGTCACACTAAATACTCCAGAGGTAAATATGGGATTACAGATCCCCCCCCCCCATCCATTTGACAAGACCAGATTTAAAGATAGCTAAGATTTTGCATTGTTTGATATGCAAATGAAGTTTATTCCATAGACAATGGATGTGGTGGGTTAGATATAATTGCAATTTGTAACAATAGTTAGTTTGTTCCAGATTGTTCTGTAGTTGCTGTCACTCAGTCTATACAACTCAACACCAGTTCTGAGAGTGTCTACAGAAATATCAAAGGAGTTTTTCAACTCTGACATTTAATTTCATTTACATTATTTTTCACACACTCAAGAAACAATACACTATTTCTCACTTCTGTTAACTGGTGATACAGCAAATGCTGAGAAACCTAGCTGGTTGTTGTATATCTCCAGAATATATGTGTTACTCCACTGTCTCATAAAACTCTCCAAAACTCCACATCTACCCTTCCTATTAACTATGACCATCCTATTTACGTAGAGTCTGTATGTCCTCCCTGCATTCATGTGGGTTTCTTCCGGGTACTCCAGTTTCCTCCCACGTTACAAAGACATACATCTGGAGTGTTTCTCCCTGGACCGCTGCTGAAAATTGTTTTTGTTCCAATTCAGACTTTCCTGGTAGACAAACGTTAAATAAATAAATTAATTCATTAATTAAATTTAGTTATAAGCCTAATAATCTTAACCAGATACTATCCTATAAATACTTAAAATACAAAATCCCCTTCAGAGATAGTCTCAGATTCCTATAGCCATTCAGTTTCACAGTAATACAAAAACCCTTTATTAGAACCAAGCTGTCACCAACTAACAACCAACATCATCTTTACAATCTTCAAAAACTATGACAGCAGTTACTGGCACACTACTGTTGTTGCAACTAAAATGTATTAACATCCATCTAATTCTGGGCCTGCCACATTAAACATTTTAATTATTTCTCAGAAATGGCACCTAGTTTATATCAACTGCCAAAGCATATGCAGTAAAATAATTGAAATGTAAGCATTTTTAAAATACGTCTTTCCTGATGTGTCTGCAACTACAGGGCCACATATCCTAGATAATGAAATCCGCACCCCCATCAACCATACTGCTTAACAACAAGACATGACAGAGCACACAAAGAAGCAAATGGTACATTATATTCTATAAAACAATCATACCTTTACTGCAGATAACAATAACGTTTTAAAAATGCAAGGACCTGAATTCTCACTGATGTCCTTGTGTACCTTTACCATGGCAAACTATTATAAATAGAAAGTATGTTTGTAGATCCACCATCTTCTCCAAGGGCAGTAGAGCACATCCTTTGCTGGCTGTCAATCAACATGTCCTCTGAAGTCATCATTCTAGAAAACCTGAACAATGACAAGAAAAACAACCATAATTTCTCCCACCTTCGAGTTAGCTTCTATGGCCAGTCCACTACTGAGTGTATTCCATGTTCTGCACCACCATATATACTAGCAAATGGAACTCTGTATGACTCATGTAGGGACAATAGTCCTGTATATGTAATATGGACAGCTGATAAAGCTCCGTGAGCTTCGGTCACAATTTTTGCCCCACCTTTTCATCAAGCCTTAGTTCTGTGAAGCTCCAAATGGATGGACACAGGTGTGCAGTGTCAGTTGTGAGTGCAGTGACTACAATTCTTCTACAGCTGATGTAGTCCATACATATTTCTCAAGCTGTTAACATGGGACAGTATGGGCCCACACAATTTCAAATGAAATGCCTGCTTTTCACTGGTGGAAATCACAGCCTTGCAAATTGGAACACACTTCACATATCCCTGTAGCAAAGTTCATAAAGTTTCATGTCATGCATTAATATGCATTCACAGAGGATTTTAACTCAGGTGATGCAAATGAGGCCCACTACTATCAGAGTGCAGTATGCAATGCTTTCAAACTCACAGAGAAGATTAGCACAGCTGCACAACTAATATACACATATGAAGCCACTGCTTGTAACAAGGACTGCCAGCATACATGTTCCAAATGAGTACTAGCCTGTAACACATGGTGTGACAGTTGCCCAAATGGTCGACATAATGGTATATTTACCCCCTATGTTGCTCAAGGACACAACAAACATGTAGCCTAGTACTCTGTTAATGATACCATTGCCTAATATACTTACCTTAAACGCATGCCTTAACTGGAGTGGAATGGCTATGCTCGGCTATGCTCACTCTGGCTCTGCCTCTACAACAAGACTGACACAGCTGACACAGATACATCTTCACCTTGTTGTCCTCCAAAGTGTTCACACTCTCTGCCTATGTTTGTTACCTGCAGCAGTTGCAGCCTGTAGCAAACACATCTCTATGTAAAAGGAGTTGCTACAAACCTACCCTCTACAATGATGTAGTCTTCTCACCCTAGTAATGTCCAGCACAACATAACATGAAGGTCTTATATCATGTACAGTGGTTGCATATCATTGCATCATGATAGTGCAAATCAGCTGTGTTGGCTGGTTAGCATTTCAGAACCACAGACTGGTTAAGAGGCAGTCACCTGGTAATGAGAAGCATGTTAAAAATGCAACAGCTGGCTATGGGGAACCATTCTGTATTAGACTTTCTGCACACAAAACACGCATTTGCAAAAACTTAAATATCACCACATATCAACAGACTAGTTTTGCACTCCAGCAGGTATGTAACCTTTTTGTGTACAACAAGATGCAGATGTGTGAATACACTTACAGGGAATAGGGATTACAGCATCAAGCCTTTCTTAGAACTGTGATAATGATGTGTCATTGATCTCCAGATTTGTTACACCTACAGAGGACGTACAATACATCAAGGGTGAAATGTGTTTTGTCAATGTGGCACACTGGTTGCATGGGACAGTCCCTTTATAGTGGTTGTAATAGCACACTAATATTTGTTTGGCATTGTTGTTTTGACATATTATCAGTAGGGTTGCCCCTAGGGGACACACTACAATAGAATCCAGTGCTGGGTGTATGATCATACACCAGTATCTGTCATGGCACACATGGGAGTAGCTGACTATTGTTAGGATCTTACTTGTATCCACACACACAGTATGTTTGAACACTGTGGAATATGACATGAGTGATCAAGCAGTGGATACTGCCAGCCATTCTGTTCTTTGCTGCATGTCTACATAGTATACTTCCATGTATGTGATCCTGACATGTGTTCCTATTCTGTTGTCTATCAGGAAACATATACCGAAGATGCCATGTACCTTTTCACGGACGCAGAAAATTATATTGTATTTGAAGGCCTCTGGCAACACCATGAACTCCTACTGTCCAGGGGGAGGCAAAACAGGGAATAGCAGGCAGCATTGTGGGCTGACTTTGTCTGTGACATGAATGTCACAGGTCAACAGAGCAGGTTCAACACCGTGCAACAGATATGATCAATGCTGCATGAGGAAGAGAAGCAGATGTAGCCAGGGATAGTGGCATCACCAGTGGAGGGACTGCAGCAGAACCACCACTCTCAGACACTGAGGAATTCCTGGCAAGCATAGGCACACATGACAGCTCCCAGGCATCCATCACACTGTACATTGTGGATATGGGTGCCACAGTTTCTGTGGCAGAGGAGCTTGCAGGTAAGCTTAGTTTGATCACCATTGCAATACTGTACCATTCAGTGTGTCAGGGTGTACATACTCTTACATGGGTGTCAGGTCTGTGTTCTTTGAGGGGGATAACTGCAGTTTAACTCTCATGCTCAGATGTTGACCGATATAACAATTAACACAGTAGCTACTGTAAATGTGAGGTATATGGATGTATTACCTTGTTGTGGTGCAACATGCGGTGGTACTGACATTACCTCTCACTCTACTTTTCACAGGTCCATCAGGTATCAGACAAGGCCGTGTCATGTTCCTGGTAAGCATGTCACTGTTTTGTTACAGATATAGGTTCACAGCAATGTAATGCCTAATCTGTCATCACAGGCCTGCTGCCTGGATTGCTGTACTGTCAGCATGATTGCCAACTGCACAGATATTTTCTGACTGTATACATGTTAGAATCATATGTATGCCTTGTAGGTGTGACGACAATGATAGATGTGATAGTATTATCAGGACATTGCAGATTGTCATATCTGTCAACTGTGCTGAGTCTTCACAAATGTCAACAGTGTACCTCATTGTTGCTAATGAGACAGTTGTGTAAAGAGCTTTTATTTACAAGAAACTGCATCTCTTTGTGGGAAAAGTAATGTCCTCTTGTCCTACTATATGAGGTTGGGGATTCAACAGGTGTGTAATAGTCGCAACAGTGTATAGAGTTGTGTGTGTGTGTATATATATATATATATATATATATATATATATATATATATCTATATATATATTGCAACATAGTACTACAGAGCATAAAAGTGTAGGTATTAATGTACTGCTTTTTCCTTTCATATCACAGGTCACCAGGGGAGGTTGGTCTCTGTCCCCTATATAACATGATGTCAGTGTCTCTTCAGACTCTGATGATGATAGTGGCCACAGTGAGGCACATGTGGGGGTTTCAGGGGCTGAATATGTCCCAGAGGGTGACATCACTCTTCGGCCCTCATTGTCACCACACACAGTGAGTATCCCTATACATATCCATTCCCCAGAGATATCGGACAGTCAGAGGGTGGGGACATTGAACAGGAAGGTGTGGCAACTATGGCTCCAGTGAGTGTCACACTGGCCATAGCCAGAGAATTGGTGAAGTTGCACACAGGTGGATTGATAGGGGTGTTTGTAGGAAGCCTGCTGTCCTTCCACCACCTGTTGCAGGTGTCACATCACGGTTCACTCAGCGTATGTTTTGGGCCATCATGGAGGCACAGGCATGTTTTGAAAGAAGCTCCTGTCGCATGCTCAGGGTTATGGATGCAGCACAATCTGACATCCGTGACTGCCTTCATCACAATGGTGACACCCTGGATCAGTTCACTGATGCAGTGGAAAGAAGGTGGGATGAAACAGTGTCTGTCTTGGAATGCACAGTGCCTGTGCTGGAATGTGTGGTTGGAGTTGTGTCAGCTTCGTGGACGTAGGTCAGCAACCCCATCTGCTGAGAGTTCATGTGATTATGTGCAATCACACTCTCAAAGTGCAGTACATCCAGTGCTACAGAGGGGAGTGTGCTGTCCACACCAAGACATGGCAGGCCATGTGCTCATTGTCCTGGGCATTCCTGTGGAGGACACAGTCCCAGAAGACAGCAGTCACCGAAACATACTAGCACCACTTCTGACCTTGAGCATGGATGTGCCAGTGCAACTCCTGGCAGAGCCAGTTCCCATGTTTGTGCCAGAGATAGTGAACTGTCAACTCTACCATGCATGGTTCAAAGCTGTCCAACATAACACATGTAGGGCTAGCACTGAGCTTAACTCTGTGCACACACTCACACACACACACACACACACACACACACACACACACACACACACACACACACACACACACACACACACACACACACACACACACACACACCATTGTCAAATGCAGGTCACCTACAGACACACAAGGCACATTTCCATGTACCATCTTGCCTGCTTCCCTTCCTGACTCACACACATGCTGTCAACCTTTTGGGTCAGCCTAGCCTCCTGCAGCCCCATACAACACCCTGTGAAAGTGATGATACCTGTACCCCATCCCCATCATCCTAATCATCAATGCAGGGAAATGAAGCTATGTGTCTGATGCACTTGTGTAATGCATTGTTGTTTTGCCATGTCACTTGCAGTGGTTACTGAAAGATACTGTATGCTGACATCTGTAATGAGTAAGCCACATAATTTAATGTACCTTATGTTGTATGATGTTGTAATGTATGTATACTTACACAATGAAAGGTGTGTCACTGACCTGTTTATGTTTCTGTTTCAGGATTCTGTAAGGGACACCTATGGATACACAGTGGCACTAAATCCATAAATGTCAGCACAGAACAGAATGTCAGCACAGAATAAATATGTCTTCAGCAAGGTACAGCACTATAGGTACATGGCTCTATAGGTCCATATGTATATAACAGGCTAACAAGGACAATGGTGTCATTCAGTGTACTCAAGCATCCCTAATCTGTGAAAAGGTTTGATACCCTTGATAACTGCCACCAGGGTTTTGGGAACTAACACATCTACAAGCTATGGTGCTGTTACATATGCTTTGCCAGAGATGGTCTGCACCTGTCACCCCTGGGATTCAGGTTACTGGCCAAGGCTCTTGCCACCCCTATAGTGCCTTTTTTAGGCAAAGTTCAAAGGACAAAACCACCACTGTAACAGGTACAAGCATGCAAAATCTGAAGGTAATGCTACTCAATGCTAGAAGTCTAAACCTCAAAATGCACTCTGTCGAGGCACTCCTAAAAATGGAGAACATTGATATCTGTGCAGTAACTGAGATCTGGTTCAAGGCTTCAGAGAGCACCCCTGCAATACCAGGCTACAACTCTTACCACACTTTTCGGCCACCAAACCAGGACCAAAACACTAAAGGTGGAGGAGTGTCCATATTCACCAAGGATATTCACACCACCGGGCTAGTTGCCCAACACAATGTGTCTGAAATTCTCCAGGTGCAACTAACACTAGGTAAGACTGCAATCCAAATTGTAGCTTGCTACAGATCCCCCACCTAGATTCTCACTACACCTTTCTAAACATACTGGAAAATATTAAGATTCAACCAAACACCCTAATAGTGGGTGATTTCAACTACCCTGCCATTAATTGGGAAAACTACTCATGTACCAACACCTTTGCTCAACAGTTTTTGGAATTCATAAATTCCAATGTCCTGGATCAACTAATCCATAGTCTCACCAGGGGCACCAATATCCTAGACCTGGTCATTAGCAACATGGGAAATCGATGCTCCACACCTATAGTCACCCCCTCGTTGGTTAGATCTGACCATAAGCAAATCACCCTTGACATCCACATCCCTCCTTCACCCCCCAGTAAGGAAACCTCTGTAAAAAACTTCTCCAAAGCCAACTTCATGCTACTCAAGTCAGAAGTGACAAACTTCATGACACCCATGCAGACGTGAACTGAAAGTTCGACTGCTGAATCCTACACTAAGGCACTGTATGAGCACATCAACTCATGCATGAATGGAGCCATCCCAGATAGAACCAAGATACTCTCCTCCAAAAAAAGGAAGTCAATTGGGTGGTCCCCTGCCATAAACATACTTTACAACAAAAGGAAGAAACTGTTGCAGAAAAGAGGAAAATTCCAGGATGCAAAAAACTCCCTCACCAACCTCAGTAAGAAGCTGAGATCCCTCATAAAATCGTCCAAAGCTAGTTATGAAAATAAAATTGCCAAAGATTCCAAAGACAACCACAAGGCATTCTATAGTAATAAAAAAGAACCTGGAACAGCGAACAACCAATAACCAACAGAAAAATAGTACTTTCTGTTCCAAATGGACTCGCAAAAACACCAGCACTCGCAGAACAAATAAAAGGAACTTTAATTTCCAAGCATAAAATGTCCAGTTAAGCACTTTCCTCCAAAGACTTCGTCAGAACTCTGACGAAGCATTCTATAGTAATGTCAAAAATCTAAATGACAATGCTCAGATCTGCTCTGAGCTACAACAGAATGGCATTAAATATACTGATCCCAAGGATATTCCCAATATCCTGGCAGATCGATTCAGTGCCAACTTCACCCCCTCTCACCCCCTAAAGGGCCCATCTCAATATCGAAAAATCGCCAAATTCCGGTAATAACAGCCACACAGGTAAAAACCGCACTCTCCAAAGCGAAGAATACAGCATCCATGGGAACCAGACGACATCCTGAGCTGTGTACTACATGAACTACAAAATGAACTGGCACCTCACCTAAGTGTCATGTTGAATCATAGCCTCACCTCAGGCTTCATGTCCACAGAGTGGCACACAGCTACAGTTATCCCACTCCACAAGGGGTGATCCACCTTGGATCCTGGGAACTACTGCCCCATCAGTCTGACAAGCCTGATCTGGAAGGCCATGGAACCTGAACCTGAACCTGACTGACTTCTTCAAATCAGTCTCCAGAGCTGTGGACAAGGGTAAGGCAGTCCACACAGCCTATCTGGACCTTATCAATTCCTTTGACACCATCCCTCACTCTGGAATCATAGATAAATTACTAAGCTGAGCATTAATCCCTACATCTCTCGATGGGTTGCCAAATGGCTTACTGACAGAACCCACACTGTAAAAGTAGCCGACTCTAAATCCAACTCCAGACAAGTGACAAGTGGAGTACCTCAGGGTTCAGTCCTGGGACTGCTCTTGTTTGGCATCTACTTCTCTGAAGTACAGGCCAACACTAAGGGAATCTGGCTAACAAAGTTTGCAGATGACTGCAAACTGGGAGCCATTACTGAATCCCCAAATGATGTGGATTTCTACAAAAGGGCCTTACAGAAACAGATGCTTGGTGCCAGAGCCATGGGCTCAAGCTCAATGCCAAGAAATGTATAGTTATCCCCTTTGGGAAAAAACATGTACCCGTGAATTACCACATAGGTGGTAGTACACTAAACACCAAATCTGTGATAAGAGACTTAGCGACACAGGTGGACAGTGGTCTCACCTTTGATAACCACATCGTCACAGCAGTCAAGAGCTCCTTCTATGTGGCACACCTCATCACTAAGTGCTTTTCATTCAGGAAAAAGGAGGTCATTGTCCCATTGTACTCATCCCTCATTAGACCCATTATACCATTATATATTGTACCTCTCAAGACATCTGCAACAACTGGAAAGGCCGCAGAAATACCTCACTAAAAGAATCACAGGCCTAAATCAGATGCCCTATGCTGACCGTCTATAAAACTCCAGCTATACTCTGTCACATATCGTCTACTCAAATGCGATCTCTGCATAACATACAAGGCCATGTCAAACCCAGAGCTGTTGGACATGCTACACTTAAAGAATTCTCAATCCCTCAGAGCCACAAGCTCCAGGGATCTAAACCTTGACATCACAATGAACAAAACATGCTGGAGGGATAGGTTCCTGACCCAGAGACTCCCCAGACTCTGGAATAGACTGCCCATACATGTCAAGCAGAGCACCTCTTTGGCTCTCTTCAAAAGGAACCTTGACGATTGGATGGGAGATAAGAAATTCACCCTGGGGATCAGGTCAGTCACCCTGCTAGACAGGGGTCCAGGGAAGTAAATACTGTGAGAAGAAATAGCCAGGGAACTCTTATGACTAGGCTTGTATAGGCCCTAGGGCCAATAGCATAGTACCAAACTATGAACCTATATAGGGTGTAGTGTCTGTGTTACACATCTGTCTCTCCAGCATGTACTATTTATACCACAGTGATGGTGTAGGTGTGTAGAACAGGTAAGACATGTATTTGTCCTGTCATGGATACATGGGAGGTACACAGTGGGATCCGATACCCCCTGTATGGCAGCCATATGCATCCCCTCCAAAGCATTTATAAGACAGACTACACATGTATGGTCTTGACACAGACTCCATAGGACATGTTGTCTGCAATATGTATTGTTGTACCATGGAACCTGTGTAGCTGCTACAGTTGTAAGATATGCCTGTGTAGTGACATAGCAAGGGTGCCATTGTACACAATGATAGGTGTGATGAGTGCCACATTCAGTATAGCAATGGCAGGCTGGGAGTTACATCACAGACCTTTCTGTGTAGGTTGCACAACAATGAATGCATCCCCACATCTTACTGACCAGTGAAAGTCAAAGGCTGCATTACTGTCTGTGTCCATAAGTCCATGAGTAATGGCTCACCTGTGTGTGGTGTTCAGACACTACTATAATTCCCAGGGGTGGATGACTTTCTAAAGGATAGTATTGTGCAGCCATTGGCATTTATTATTTGTCAGTGCCTCAGACAACAACTGAATGTGTGTCTCAGGCCATCCTGGATAACTATTGGTTCTGTTGGAGATTCAGTGACAGCTCCTGATATGCAATCACATGATAAATTAGTCAGTCAGAGGTCACTGACAGTGGCTGTGACTGCAGAGAAGGAATGGCTAGAAGGAGTATGCCATTAATGATGTTTGGGGAAATCCACTGGTGACTGGCATCATTTCAGCATAGGTCTGCCAATGCTGTCTTCCCAGATTATGACTGTCAGACACTTGCCTATCCACCAGCTATCATAACACTCTGCAGATAACCTACACAATTTCCAAGGTCTGCTGGCCTAATATTCTCAAACACCTTGTCAGGTCATGGTAGGTAGAGTGAGTAATATTCCCGCCATCCACTGTATAGTGTAACACTCAGTGGGGTCCACCAGTTAGAGTCAGTAGGCATGATTTGGCCTTGAGCATAGCAAACAGTGTGTGGTCCAGTGTCAGTAGGTGTATGACAGTGTTACTGCTCATATCCATGGTAAATCCTTTCATGGCATTTCATGTCACACAACTCAGAGATCTGCGGACACTGCTTGGCATTACATGCTAGTTACACTTTGTGCAACTAAGTATTACAGTTGCTTCCAGCATGTTCCAAGAAGAGAATCATCCAAGGTGTCTGTACAGAGCACAGACAACCACATTAGGGAAGTGTAATATGTATATCCTGTGAAGATAAGGTGGGAGGTTTACACAGGTATTCTGCAGTTGGACACTATCCAAGTGGTGTGTACTGGAAGGACACAATTACCTTGTGAAGACTGTGGATAGCAGGGGAGTCCACAGAAATGCCAGTGGCTGGCAACTACTACTGCTGGTCTCACCGACACCACTCTCACATAGGTCACCATGCTCCAATATATTTTCTGTCATCACACACAAAATGTTACTATGAAGCCCATGATGCAGGACACAGCCTGTTTGTTCATCCACATAGCTGTCCCATATCATGAAAGGCTCTGTAGGCTTCACATACCCTTTTCCAGTTAGATGGCTTGATTAGCAACCTGAGCACTCAGTTGGCTTTTGCATGTGTTATGCCATCTGTTCCAGGGTTGGTGGTATGTCACTGGGGAACTGACAAGAGGGGGATTATTAGCATTGCTGTAGTGCCACAATATAATGTACAATGTCCATTGACATAGATGTCCAGTCTTTAACAATCAGCACACTGGCAGTGACCCATCGTAGGTGACAATTTCACAGCTAGTCATACATCCTGTCCTTCAACAGATTACTAGTGGATATCTGCATGATATGGCTGTGAGGCCGACTGCAGCAGACTGGCCACCTTTGGCCAATGTGTGCCCACCTGCCTCATGTCCTAGGTATGTCATACTGTACAGTTATGTGCCTGTAACACATGTCTGTGTTCCCACATCATGTCACACAACAACCAGTGTGCTGTATAGTTGCTTGACAGGCATTGTACACTTGCGAGACCAATGTAATGTCAGCAAAGTTGAAAAATTCCTCCATGCATGCACGGGCATCCACATCTTCACTGCAAAGTCTGCCTACAAACACTGTATATCAGGTTTTCAACCCTACGGGTGGGGCAGCAGGACCTGCTAATGAGATGTTGTGAGTGTCCCCACCCCTCTACTCCTTTGACACAAACACAATGTGTGACAGATATGACTGCATTTGAAACCTTGCTGCCATGGTGTTTCCAACAGCAGTCATTACATATGCCAGTGAGCATTATGCCAACATGCACAGCTCACATCCTACACCACCTACACCCACATCACACACACCTGCATAAGTGCATCTCCTTACCAGGCACATTGCCAAACAGACATCTCAGAAAATCCTGCCTCTGGAGTGCACAGTACACATAATACTGCATGTACCACTCTCTCACCGGTCAAACACCCAAGGCAAAACACAAACTCACACGTCAGTCAGAGGTGATTACGTTGTGAAACACATTGATGTCTGTGTCAAGTGGCTAGATATGTGAAAGATCACAGATAGCTGTCTGTGTGTTGACACAATAGGCCTTACCATACATTTATGCAAATGAAGGAGTATCAGTTAACATAATGTTGACATCATAGTTCCTGCAGGTGTGTACAACTAGGGACATCTGTTACTGGCCTGTATGCAGAGACATGAATGTGCTTAGCCAGTCTGTGTCTCTCACAGCTATACATATAACTTTCTGCTGCAGTTGACCCTCACCTAGGATGATGACTCCATACCACAAGGAAATTGATGGAAGTCAATAATTGGCTTAGTGTGTGGTGTCATTGTCAGGGGATCTACTACATGTCTGCCTGGGATGCCTTGCTCAACAGACATCAATGCTTCACCAGTGATGGTCTTCATGTCTCACCCCTGAGATTTTGAATACCAGCCAAGGCTACTGACATCCCCACAGTGCAACTTAGATGCACTATTCACAGAAAAGTTGGCAATGAGAACACCATCTTTATACAACATCATGGTTATGCTGCTACACGGTGGGTATGGCAACACTGAACCCCACTCTGTGGAATGTGTCCTCACCCTGGATTATGCAGACATGTGTGCAGTCAAGGACATCTGGTTCAAGGCTGTGGACAGCACCACAGTCATACCAGACTACACGTCCACCCACATCTTCACACCTCAAAATGACAGTGTTCTAGGTAATGCAGGTGGTATATACATACTCATTAAGGATAGATACACATCCAGATTTTGTGAAACACTGTAATTTCCCAGAGACACTGCAGGTGCCATTCAGTACTGGAAGGGCACATAATCAAGCAATAGCCGGCTACAGGAGCAGCTCCATGAATCCAGACACCCATTGTGTATATTTAGGTTCATAGGTTTATACTAGGCTATCTGCCCTAAGGCATTTATAAGCCTAGCCCAATGTTTTGTGGCTTACGCCACCCCTTATATGAAAAAAACACTGTGCCCATTAGTTTGTTGTGCTTCTGTCCAGCAGTGACACAGAGATGATTCCTGGGGTAAACCTACGATCTCCCATCCACAGGTCAAGATTTCTCTTGAACAGAGCCAGCGAGGTGCTCTGCCTCACATGGACCGGGATTTTATTCCACAGCATAGGGAGTCTCTGAGTGATAAATCTATCCCTCCAGCACGTCCTATTTATATCCATGCTAAGGTTTAAGTCGCTTGCTCTAGTGGTTTTGGTGGATTTGGATTTTTTGAGGTGGAGCATGTCCATTAATTCCGGGTTGGACATGGCCTTGTATGTCAGGCACATGTCACCTCTGAGCAGACGGTATGACTGAATAGAGCTGGAGTTTCTTCAATCTGGCAGCATATGACAGATTTTGGAGTCCCTTTATCCTTTTTGTGTGGAACTTTTGGGGTCTCTCCAATTGCTGCAGATGTCGGGTGAGATACATCCTGAATGGGGCATTGTACTCGATCATTGGTCTGATAAGTGAAGAGTACAGGGGAACAATGACCTCACTAGATCTGGATGTGAATCCCTTCATGATCAGGTGGGCAATGTAGAAGGTCTTTCTAACCACTTTAGCAACGTGAGTGTCAAAAGAAAGGCCACTGTCAACCTGGGTCCCCAGGTCCCTGATAACCTCTTCTGTGCTTAGTGGATTGCCACCTATATGGTAGCTAGGGGTTACCTTGTTTTTTCCAAAGGGTATGACTATACATTTTTGGCATTTAACTTCAGGCCATGGCTCTGGCACCAGCTATCTGTTTCTGTGAGTCCCTTCTGAAGGATATCCATGTCCGATACATCTTCCACTATGGCGCCCAGTTTGCAGTCGCCTGCAAACTTTGTCAGCCAAAGTCCTCCCACGCTGGCCTGTACTTCTGAAGTAGATGCCAAACAATAGGGGCAAGGACCGAGCCCTGTGGGACCCCACTTGTGACCGGCTTGGAGTCTGACATAGCCAGCAACTCTAACCCTGTGGGTTCTGTCCTTAAGCCAGTTTGCAACCCATCTTGTGACATATGGGTTCACATTTAAGCTGGTAGTTTTTCTACAATACCCGAGTGGGGTATTGTGTCGAAAGCCTTTGCAAGGTCAAAGTAGGCTGTATGGACTGCCTTTCCTCATCAATGGCCTTGGTGACTGTTTCAAGAAGTCCACCAAGTTCAAAAGGCATGATCTGCCCTTGTGAGCCAAACTGGGTCGGGTCCAATGTCTGCAAGTCCCCTATATCTTTGTTTATGAGCTCCATTATGATCCTCTCCATAGCTTTGCAGACTAGACTTGTTAAGCTTATAGGCGGTAATTACCAGGGTCCGTGAGGCACTGCCTTTGTGGAGTGGGACCACAGCTGCCGTATGCCACCTTGGGCATGTATCCTGTGGTAAGGCTGAGATTAAACAGCTGCCTTATGTGCGGCTTTAATTCCTCATTTAGCTGTGTAGCACAGCCGGGGCACCATCCAGTCCCATTGATGCTGTGTTTTTAGCTTTAGAGAGAGCAGCTTTCACCTGTGCATTTGAGATGTCTGGGAGGCTACACTCCGCTGGGATAGCTATCTCTCCTTTAGGGGGGAAGAGGGGGGTGAAGCTTGCACTGAACCTGTCTGCCAGTATGTTGGCAATGTCTGTGGGTTCAGTGATTTTTGTATCATTTTGGACTAATTCTGAGCATATCTGGGAGTTTCCACCCAGGTTCCTAACATAGCTGAAAAAGGCCTTGTCCTTTGAATCCATGGCAATTTTTCTCTCAAAATTGGCCTTAGTTGATTTTATGAGTGCTCGTTTTTTACTAATAATGATCAGTGACTTCCCTTTTATGGATTTTGTTCTATCATGTAATAGCTTTCTCCTCTCATTGTAAAGTTTGTTAATGGCTGGGGTCCACCAGACTGGATGTTTGCCCTTTGTGGAAAGAGTCTTGGTTTTATTTGGGATTGCCTGATCCATGCAGTCCTGGAGGTGTTCATAGAAGGCATTTGTAAGGGCTTCCGCAGCTTGGGTTGTGGTTTCCACTGGCTCAGGGGCCTTGAAGGATACCACATCAGTCTTGAGTAGTGTGAAGTTTGCTTTAGAGAAGTTCTTCACTGTGGTCTTTTTTGTTTGGGGTGGGGGCGGGATGTGGATTTCCAGTGAGATTAGTTTATGATCAGATCTCACCAATGAGGGATATACTTGTCAAGATCATTACACCATGTTGTGGGGTGGCATTAAGTGACCACCAGCCATGTTAGTCATCCTGAAGCTCAATTGCCCAAAGGTTAGTCCACTTCTTTAACTACAATGCCCTGGAGCAGTGCAGTGCCATCCCCCCGAGGGGAACCAGCATATTGCACCATGTGTTTACCAATATGGGTGACCACTGCAGCCCCTCCCAGTGTGAGGTCCTCCCTGGTGGGATCTGACCACAGATCAGTGTCATTAAATCGATCGGCACTAACCCCCCCTTGCAGACAATGCAGGCATATATTTCAACATTTCATAAGGACACATCCAGACTTTATGAGGTACCATTATGATTACAAGAGAGTGTTTTCATCAATTGACCAGCAATTAGTTAAGAACTCTGAGGCGAAATTAAAGAAACTAAGAAGGGATATTAATGACTACAAAAATGGATCTGCCTACCCTACACCACCTCCCTCTCAGGGTAAAGGCATTTTTGGTCAACAAACTCAATGCAATAACTCCGTGCGTCCTTATGGTAGTAAAGACCCTGAGCCTGTAATGCGAGTAGGAACAGGTGTCGGAGAATTAGATGCATTTGAGGGAGATTGGAGAAATGATGACCCTGACTTGTGCCCAGTCAATAATTTGGCTAACAACAACCACTTTAACACTAATGATAGTAATGATTCTTTTTCCAACAGAGGTCAGAACCACCAACGGAGATACAATATGAGGAGCAGGAAAGAGAACATCAATTACAGCAGATAACTTCAGCACCCGTCATTTTATCGAACAATACTGGAGACTTCAAAGTGTACAATTACTCTAATTTTAATATTAGAAATGAACTTTCTAATCTTTTTAGCAAATGACTGACCTTTGCACCTGGTGAGCACTTTGACCTACCAGTGACTTTGATTGACTTGAAGTTATACATCCGAAAACTCAACCTGTTCTTGATTTTCGGAGACAAGCCTTTTGTAGAAGACCCTTTGAGGGTATCTAGCACTTACAATCCACCAATTTGCCCCCCTTTATCTCTGTTTGAACACATGTGTGAGGCCGATATCAGGGCTCTCTACAGGACTAGAAAGAGGCATACCATTAAGAATGTTTCATACAATGAAGTAGAAGCCTTGAACCTAGTTAGAACTTTACTGGTCAGAGTTTTGAAACCAGACAAAGGAGGTGGTTTGGTGATCATGGACAAAGAGGAATATGATAGGAAAATGTTGGACATTTTGAACAGTAACATCTATGTTAGATCAAGTATCAACGAAATGAACACTGCATATAAAAAATGTTTTCCTTCTTTAGGGACTTATTGATTGATGGCTTGATCAGCATTGATATTTACAACTATATAGTCGTTCCTAACCCAAAAACACCTAACTTATTTGGTTTACCTAAGATTCATAAAAACCTTCAAAATCCCCCTATGAGGGCTTTAGTCAATGCCAGGTCTTCTATTACCTAGGCTTGTGCCAAGTTTGTTGATGAGCTATTAAAGAAGTATGTGTCACAAGAGTTACAAATAGTTAAGGACTCCTGGGCTTTTTTAGAATATGTAGACAAATTTGAATACTGTTACAACATACATTTTCTTACAATAGATGTAGTCGACCTTTACTTCTCCATACCCCATGACATAGGGATTGACTATGTCACCAGGAACCTAATAGCACATGGAGCGGAGAGTGATGAGATCCGTCTAATTCAAGAACTATTAGACGTGATCCTGAAAAATAACTATGTTGGATTAAATGGGGGCATACATAAACAAATAATTGCAGTAGCTATGGGTTCCCCTTGCGGAGCCAGCTACACCAATTTAGTACTGACCCAGTGGGAACATAACTACATATTCAAATACAACAATTTTCAGAAAGTTAAACTATATAACAGGTTTTTGGATGACATTTTCATCATGTTTCAAGGTAACATAGGGGATGCAAGTAACTTTGTTGAAGTTTTAAATAACAGCACTCCATTTTTGAAATTCACATTTACTTTTGGTGAAGACACTATTAATTATTCAGATGTTGAATTCAGGAGAGATGACATTCATAGGGGTTATGTTGCTAAAACTTACATAAACCCCATGCACTCTAACACTATGTTACACTTTTCTAGTTGCCAACCGCTACACCAGAAAAAAATCTGTTTTAAAGGTTCAACTAGTTAGAGCGGCAAGAATGACTACTGAAGACTCCACTTTCAACGAGGAATGTACCTTGTTGAAATGCATGTTTATGAGTCGTGGGTACCCTGAATCACTAGTTGATGACACAATAGGAGAAGTTTGTAGGAAAAGGGGGTTGGATTCTTTTAATCCCATTCTGACTTTGAAGCAAGTCAATGTAAACCTGGTAGAGTCAGACGAAGTCACATTACAGATTCTTGGTGTCCACTCTCCTAGCACGGGTCAAACCATTTTTCCCCAAGAGAAGTACAATAAAAAAAGTTTCATTACTTTTTCATTAGAAGCTAAATACATTAGCAATGTACTTAGAAAGAATTGGCAGTTGTTATCCTTTGAAAAAGAACTCACAGAGAAAATAGGGGACAAACCTGTTATTATTTTCAGAAAGGACAGAAACCTCAAAAACATTATGGAAAGATCTTCAATAAAACATATTAGAACTGAAGGCACATACAAATGTGAGACATGTGACTATTGTAAATTTATATCTACAGGGTCCACATGTATAGTGAAGCAACGTCTGTTTAAAGCAGAGGGTCATTACAACTGTAACTCAAAATCAGTGGTGTACTTAGCTGTGTGCCAGTCATGCCCTGCCTTTTATATAGGGAAGACTGACAGAAAACATAGAGAAACAATTTACGAACATACGTACCACATTAGGAAGAAGAGCAATACTAACGCCCTTGCAAGACATTGTAATAACAACCCTTCTCACACTTTCCTTTTTAAAGTTATAGACCAGGTACTTATAGATGAAAGAGGAGGACCCCAACAATTGTTATTAGAGAAAAAGGAACTTATTTGGCAACTTAAAATGAACTCTTACACTCCACCAGGGTTGAACAAAGTTACTTCTTTGACTTGTGTTTTAAAGTTAAGAATCTTGCTAAGATAAGACCTTTTTAAGAATTTTGGGCAATTGGTTCTTATGTTGAACCTTAAGTCTAACTTTTAAACTTTAATTCACAAATTTTTAAACTTTAGAAACATTGGTTTTCTGACCTCTGTAGCGTTTCTGCTGTACTTCGATCTTTACCTTATCTTATCTTTACTTTGCATAGTTTCGTTTAGGTTTTGTATGTATTATTTTTGTTAGGTTCTGCATTGTGGTCTGACTTGATTTTTGATTTTTGCTTACTTCTAGACATACACATATTTTTGTGTAAGCAATAACGAGTTTTTAATGTTTAGACCCACGGTATTTTGAAGCGCTATATTTACCTATTGTCAATGTCATTGAACATCAACATCTGTGGATTTACTTAGGTGTTGCGTCTCTTTCTTTCTTTTGTCTTTTACAACTTTATTTACTTGTTACCTTTTTGCACACAGTACCAACTCATCTGCAGAACAATGTGCCATATTCATGGGCACGGTTGTGAACTGATTTTTTGTTTGTTTGGCTATCCGCTTTTTTTCGCATGCTCAGTATCTGCATGGCTTTTGAATAAAGTGCCGCAATGTGAATCCGGCGGTTTGTTTGTTTTAGTTTAGACGTGTCTTTTATGCAATGCCTTGCTGTATATGTTACTGAAACAGCTGCATTTTGACTTGTTTTGGCTGATACAACTGTGCATACTAAGGTTAGAAAGTGTTCTCGTAGCTTGGTGCTTTACCCGTTGCTTAAGGAACATTTTTAAAAAAATTTTTTAAAATTCTTTTTCATATAAAATTCTTTTTCATATACTGTTGTTGCATTCTGTTGGCATTGAAATGACAAGTAATTTCTGTGTTAGATATTTAACACAGAAACACATATATATTTGATTATTTAACATTAGAAATAACACTGCTTTTATTAGAAACGCCTTTGAAATTCTGTTTATTGCAGACTACTAGTTGACTTGCACCGTTTATTTTTTTATTATTGACTCTTCATCATGTATTAGAGTTGTGTACTCCTTACTACTTTCTTTTTTAAGCAATGGATGCTATATTTGTATATACTTAGTTGCAAGCATTACTTTATTTGATTTTCTCCTTAACCACAAGATTCTGCATGAGTTTTGTTTATCCTACGAAAAGTTGTTGATAAAATGTATTTTAAGGGAAGCAAACCGTATTTATACTTGAATGTGTTCATGAATCTTCACTAAGACATCCTTTGTTACTTTTACCAAGTTTGTGTTTCTTTTATTCAAAACCTTTTTATGTTTGGCACTTTGACTATACAAAGTAGACATTTATTTCATGATTTTAATGTAATACAACTTTAATGTGAAGGTATGTCAGTTAAGGCAGCTGTTTGTAATTTTGTAATGCACCCCTTTTTTTGGCATCTTTTTGGTTTTAAATTGTGTTAGATGATTTTTTTACTTTGTCTGAAGAAGTCTTCCTACTAAGGGAGACGAAAAGTGCTTTACTTTCATATTTCCTAATAAACCCTCGGAGTTTTGCACCTGCTGGTTCGGAACCTTTTGGTTTGTTTTTTGAGAATATATTTCAACAAAGCCATTTCCTCCTGTGAGAGATGGTTGACATACCGTGACTGCACCTCCCTCCTCTGATGGGACATGCAAGTATGCAGAGTTCTACACCCATGCATTATAAAGCAACATTACAATTGCATGAACTTGGCTGTACCTGACAGGAGGAACACAGGCTCCTCATGGCACTGCAAACCTGCCTGGCGGACAACTGCCATTATCAAGCTGAATATTAAGAGGTGGACAGTGCTGTGTGACAGTTGAGATGAGGGTGCCCCCCCCCAAAAAATAAAGGCACAACCTGCTCAGCTAAAACAAGCACATAGAGCTGTTATGATGTTGCATAGACACAGTAAGTGACAAAATTAGCCACCCACACAAAGCAGAACCACAACGCACAGTGTAGTTACATATGTGACCTCAAAGGACAGACCCAGATTACATACATAATAAATATATAATGATGTCACGTATAATGGGTCTGTACTCATAGCTAACCTGTAGTACTCTGGTTTCTGTGTCAGCTTCCCTCCTCTTTCCCCACCACGTGACATATGACATTTCTACAACCTGTCCCATAACTTCCATATCTATAGAGCAGGTCATAACTGGCCTCTATATGGGGGATGCACAGCATCTGTTGGACATGCTAACACCCCAGGCTGCATCCTACATGGCATCTGACAAGGATTACTAACACCATTGGGAGTACCTTACAATCATACTGAAACCAATGGCTGCACCCCAGCTGACTTGACAAAGGCAACTGTTATACTCTTGCACAGGTGTGGTGCATGCACTGACCACCAGAACTATAAACCACTTTGCCTGAGTATCCATATCTGTATGGCCATATGAGCAATCATCATGGAGCTAATCAGAACACATATATGTGATCTACACACAGTTGACTGTACACAGTTCATAAGTCTGCCAGGGGAATCATAATTGTTAAACATGGTGGACATTTCCGAGCCAGTCACTAAGGACCTGGGTGGGGGAACATCAGGGTATACAACCCCTTGGACTGAGCCAAGCCATCTGACTATATCCCCCACTCAGGCATCATTTACAAAGCACCCAGTTAAGCATCCACAGTACTATCATTGTAGGGGTCACTAAGTGGCCCATTGATGGCACACATATTCAACATAGCGATAGCCACCTGCAGTATCTGATCTGTAAGCAGCAGTGTTCAGCAAGGCTCAGTCCTGGGCCCTCCACTGCTTGCAATCAGTTTACCATAATACAAGTGAATACTGAATGTCTGTGGCTAACAGTGTTGGCTGATGCCTGCAAACTGTAGTTTGTAAACTGTAATGAAGTCTGTGAGTTACGTGAATATCCTACAAGAGGGTAGTGATGAACAAATGATTGCTGACATAGTAATGGCCATAAACTCCATGCAATTATACATGTAGCATCATTTCCATCACTGACACCTATGTACCTGGTAAGTAGAACATCAGTCACAACATGTGATGTACATACTCGGGGTGAAAGAATTGGGCACACAGACCTAGCCACACAGGTTTACACTTAATGCGCCTGAGATCACCATGTCTCCCCAGTGGTATGACAGGAATCATATGTCATAGCTGAGGGTACAATCACCCATAATTGACATACTCACAACCTCCATATACTCTTCTCTCAGCATGCCAATATTTGAGTGCAATGGCCATTTGGTAATGGACCTTTCCATGCAGTACTGGCACTTGCACACAACAGTATGGTCCCTCACAAGGGAACTTTACAACTTTAGCATGTGTTCAATAGGGATCCTCTGAAATGAGTGTCACTGTAGCCTGTGGCATATAGACTACTCAGAGGTGATCTCTACCTTGCATACGGGGCAATGTGTGACCCTGCTTGATTGTAAATGCTGCATTTCTGTAGGTGGCATAGTAGATGGAAAAATGTCTCTAAGGACATTACCCTAATATGTGACGTTAGTAATATAGGCTGGTGGGAGAGATATGTCTAGCAGACTTTAACACACCTTTGAAACAGAACCCTGGCTAATGACACACACAGAGCACCTTAGTGCACCTCAGCACATGCCATCTGTATGATTGACTGGGTGACCATCATTTTACCACAGGGCTTCTGCCTGTGTCCCTCCTGGACTGGGGCAATATGTGCTGATCATGTAAATAAGGGTATATGGTTGTCTGTGATTGTGATGGCTGTATGGCCATTATGCAAGTGAAATTCAAATGTCCTATAGTGCCATAAATTGATGTAAAATGTAACAGCCACACACACAAACATGGCTACATTGAGGATAGCACCACTTCCAATTACTGTTTATAGGACATGACACAGCACACACATAGTGCAGGTTGGCTGTATGTAGTTTAGAAAACTCACCTAAGTAATGGTACACACTGCAAATCACAGTACATGATGCACACAACACACTTCATGTCTGATAGTACTATCGGTTTAGGACATATTATGTTTGATGACATTAGCAGGCCTAGTTGTGGTCAGGCATTTGGAGGGCCACATCACCTGCTACAAATACAATTCTGCAAAACCCTATTTTTTTAAGTTACTGAGGTGATCATACTTATGCCACATAGACATTTACACACACACCAAGTGACCTGGACTGAGATTAGATCCCCTGCCTATCTAGTCTACAAGTGGGTAGTGATGAACAAATGACTGTTGACATAGTAATGAGACTCTTTGAGGCAGTTACCAAGGCTATAGATGAGGGAAAGGTGGTACACACATCCTACCTAGACCTCGCTAAGGCCTTCAACACCATTCCCCATTCTGGTATTATAGAGAAGCTCACCAGCCTGAAAATAAACTCCTACATCACAAGATGGGTTGCCAACTGGCTCACAGACAGAACCCACATGGTGAGAGTTGCGGGAGCTAGGTCCGACTCTAAACTGGTTACAAGTGGCATTCCCCAGGGCTCAGTCCTAGGAACCCTCCTGTTCGGCATATACTTCTCAGAGGTACAGGCAAGCACAGGAGGACTATGGCTGACCAAGTTCACAGAAGACTGCAAACTAGGGGCTATAATTGACTCTCCGGCTGACACAGACATCAGAGTTGGACATGGCCTTGTATGTCATGCAGAGATCACCTCTGAGTAGGCGGTATGCAACCAAGTACAGCTGGAGTTTCTTCAGTCGAGCTGCATAGGGCATCTGTTTGAGGCCATGTGGCAATGGGTGGGAGGCTTGCATAATGGTCAAGGTGTTTACCTTATAAATGTATGGTGCAGGGTTTCATTATCATCTAGGATAATTAGCTAAGCTTGAAATGGCCTACTAGGGCACTTAGCCTAGTACTAATCTAATAACTCTTACACACTATAGATCACAATACTTATCACATGCTCCACGGCTTAAGTTAGATGCTACAGTGGCAGCTGGTAGTCTTAAGACAAATGACATCATCAGGCCTTGTAGAAAAAGGCAGTTTGTAAGCCATCAGCAACTTACAGGTCCAAAATGTGCATAACCATTGCAGTTTGATGGCCAATGAGGAATTCTCCTTTGTTAGGCAGGGGATACATACTCACACACACACACACACACACACACACACACACACACACACACACACACAGCGTGAGATTAGATTAGAACCCCCCCTACCAGGTCTTACACACTATAGACACAACTAATGATCACATGCTCCTCCATAGTCAGATCAGCTAAAGTCATGGCAGCTGGTGGTCTTAAGTAGTCTTAAGGTAGATGATATTATTAGGCCTTGTAGAAGAGAGCACTTTGAAAGCCAGCAGCAACTTACAGGTCCAAAAAGTGCATAACCATTGCACTTTGATAGCCAATAAGTGATTCTCAGTTGTTTGGCAGGAGGATACACAAATATCCACACATACACACACACACACACACACACACACACACACACATATATATATATATATATATATATATATATATATTTATATATAGCTATATATGGATTCCATTCACAATTTCAAAATACCAAAATCTCGAGTTTCAAAATCTCAAGTTCAGAGTCTCGAGTTCTTGGAATCTCGAAATTGTGAACCCCTCCCTGAAACTCCACCCGACACATAACAAACATGTGTATGCAGGGGGGCAAGCCTCTCCTGCACCCCTCACACACCCCCACAACTTAAATATACCAACTCCGAGATTGCACTACAGCGAGGACAAGAGAAATTTCCCGGTCCGTGCTGTATGCTCATCTCCATTAGGATTTCAAAGTTTTAAAACTTAGAACATATGATCTTCGATCATATGAGATTCAAAGTTTTAAGCTTCAAAATTCTGAATGGAACCCATATATATATATATATATATATATATATATATATATATATATATATATATATATATATATATATATATATGGGTCCCCTTCAGATGATCAAACTTTTAAAAGCTTGACTTTCATATGGCCAAGACCATATGATCGAAGTTTTAAAAGTTTGAACGGTCTGAATGGAAATTTACATACAGAGCGGACCAGGAAGATTTCCCTTTTCCGCAATGTAGCATGATATCAGAGTTGGTATATTGAAATAGTGGGGGGTGCAGGGGGGGCTTGCACCCCTTGCTAGAAATGTTTAGTTTATTTATTTTTTTTTTGTTTTATTTATTTTTTTTTAACATGTTCGAACTTTTAAATGTTCAATCATATGGTCTCTGCCATATGAAAGTCAAACATTTGAAAGTTCATTCATGTAAAGTAGACCCATACATACATATATATATACACACACACACACACACACACACACATATATATATATATATATATATATATATTTGAAAATACATGGGGAAAAATATACTATGTATGTGAGAGAGATAGTGACAGATGGATATGTATACACATATGTATACAAAACAAGTCATTTTGATCAAGGGACAGATGATTGCAAGCTGCGGGTCATCATCAACTCCCCTGCAGACACTAGCATTCTTCAAGAAGGTCTGTCTCTGACTAATAAATGGTGCCAAAGCCATGGACTTAAACTTAATGCCAAGAAGTGCATAATTGTACCCTTTGGGAAATCAATCATCCTGGCTTATTACCATGTTGATAATACACCTGTAAGAGTCGACCCAGTGTTCAGGGATCCAGGCATGTACATAAACAGTGGCCTTACCATCAACTACCATGTGGCCATAGTGGTGAGGAAATCCTTTTATGTTGCACAGCTTATAAGTAAGGGCATGGCATCTAGGTCCAAACAGGTTGTTATCCCACTGTACTCTCCCCTTATCAGACCAATTATAGAGTACAATACTCCCTTTGTTATGTACCTGACCAGACATATGCAGCAACTATAGCAACCTCAAAGGATCCTTACAAAAAGATTACATGGCATAACAAATCTGTCTTATGCAGAGCATCTTAAAGCTTCTTCCCTCTACTCAGTCTCCTGCTGAGGGGTGATATATGCCTGGCTTATAAGGCATCCACAAACTCTCTACTTATGAATCTCCTATACAGTACTAGAAATAAAAGGTCTAGGAACCAGAAATTTGTGTGTGACTTAAACAGAACATGCTGGAGAGACAGATAGGTGTCCCAGAGACTGCCCTCCTATGGAACAGGCTTCACATTTATGTGAAGCTGAGTTCATCTATTACCCAGTTTAAGCACAACCTAGACAAGTGAATGGAGAATAGGGAATTTACACCGGGCCCGGCACACATTTCCCTTACAGACAGAGGTAGCTTATAAATGCCTGGCCCTCAATACCCTATTTGAATGCAGGACATCTTTATTTTTTTGGGAAAACTTAGCTATGCTTAGAAAGGCCCCTTGGATCATTAGCCTAGTAACAGTCTATGAATCTGTATGGTGGTGCCACTGTTACATTGCATGGAATTCATCTGCTATACCTACACAGGTGTAATGTTCAAATCAGGCCCAGTCTACTGCTGCATGTGTGTGGTTGGTGGTACATTATGGCCATTGTATGATCTTTTGAATTGCTCTACATTCCACTACCATAGGATAACCTTTAACGTAGCCCCATGCATCCACCATGCTCTTTTTTCCTCTGGTTCCATGACATCCTTCTTGCAGAGGAGTGGAGGATGCCCTAAAGTCAAATATGCATACACACTCATGAATCAGAGTCCTTCCATGAGCCTCTGCAAGCCATCTCCAGACTACTGCATGTGTGATTGCTAATTCTGTCATGGTGTGGTGCACATGTCCCAAACGGACAGTGTCAGCATGTAATGCACTGTAACAAATACACACACACACACACACACACACACACACACACACACACACACACACACACACACACACACACACACACACAGTTTTACCACATTCCATCATATAGACATAGAGAATTAGTTTTAAATGGTGTAGTAATGGTTAGGATTTATGTGACGTTGGCCATTAGCGTCTTCCCAAACTAATAAAACTATATCCACATAGATGTTAGCGACAGGCATGCCCATCATTACACTTAATTTTTGATGGAAGCAGATAGAAGTACATTTCGTAAAATATTATTAACAGGCCAACTTTAAAGTGATACAAGAAGTCACTGGTATCTTTTATATAACTTTTACTTATTAATTCAACTTCTAAATACTTCGATATTGCGACTGTAGACCATTTCCTACCTAAGATAATAAGTCTTATTGGTGGGTTATCCTTGTTTTTATGCACTTTAGGCAACTCATAAATAAACGGAATAACTAGATCTGACACATACATGTAGTTATACATCTCAATAGTTATGCTGTTATCCATTAAAAGGTATAACATTTTGATCTTAAAAACAAAATCCGTTATATATGTACTGTTAGTTATCTGAAAAGTCTCAGAATCAGATAAAATATCATCCATGGCCCTATTATAATGATCCCAATTCATAACAACTGTCATGCTCCCCTTATCTGCAGGTCTAATAATAATATCATTAGATGTACATAGATCGCACATCACTTTTCTCTCGTGATTGTTTAAATTATAATACTTGTTACTTTTACATTTAAAAAATGTGTCATATATTTGTTGTTCACATACCTTATAAAACACCGTAGGTGTACTAAGAGGTACAAATATATCTCGGTTGATTTAAGGCCCCATTATAGAGAGACATTGAGTTAGGCTCAGCTCTATATAACATTATGCAATTTTTTGATAGTCTACAACAATCTGCAAATTTTTTATCATGTGATATGACATGCTCTGATGTTGAGATTAACTTTTTTGATGTAATATTATGCCTTAAAGATGGAATACTTGACATTAAAACATTTAGGAAATAAGTACAGGCGATGAGGTGTTTACATTCACAGAGTATGCACCCCTAAATATGTATATAATGGAATAGTTAAAAGCCAATTACTGAGGGCTAGTAAGTTGAATACCCAGATGATTTTTTTTTAATAATGACACATATGAGATGTTTGATAATTTTCATGAAAGAGGTTATAATGAAAAAAATTGTTACAAACAAATATGAATTATGTTATTTTACAAAGGGAAAAAAATGGTAAACCTTATTTTTTAGACTGGATGGATTCACAGGCCAATATGAGTAATATAGCTATGAGGAAGATGGGTTGCATTATAAAATACAATCGATGAAATACACAGATTCAAAATATTATCAGGACTAATTGATGAATATCAAGTTCCAATCAAGATATAGTTAAGTATGTAGGAACACAACCAAATTTTGTATATAAAAAGAAATGAACTTAAAACAGAAATTATGCTTTAAGGATCTTTAGATAGAAAGACAGAAGAAATTAGATATAAAATATGGTACTCAACACTGTTACCACTGTTCTTTTTGTAATTATATCAATAAGGATTACGATTTTGTGTATCTGATTGACAGTAAACTGTTTACATTTAAAACACCAGCAATGTGTGATATGTAGAATGTTGTATACCTTGCTAATTACAATAAATATACCTGTTTTATATAGGGAAAGCAAACTGTAAATTAAAAGATAGAATATGTTCTCATTTGTCTGAAATTAGAAGGAAAGCAGAACCCAATTCATTATATAAACATATAGTATCTACTGATGAGAGACATTCTTTTAAGTTTAGGGTAGTACAAAAAATACATAAGAATGAAGGTGGGGAGATTTGATTACTATAACTGAGTTGGCTGAATATAAATGGATTAATTTTTTCCAGAGGACCACGATCCTGGTCTTAACTCTGTAAATAGTAAAACCAGTTTTAAAAATATAACAAGTGATCTTTTAAGATATGTTTCAAATGTTTTTTTTTTTTTTTTTTTTTTTATAAGTCCGGTCTATAACTATATATATATACATATACATATATACAAGTCCAAAACAAAAGAGCAACCAGCAAAAGATCAAAAACCAAATGTAAAATCGAAAAAATAGCTGGTCAGGCAGAAGTGTAGAACAAACAGGAACTTTAATAAAACTTTACACACTGAATAAAATCAATAAAACAATAAAAAACAGGATAAGCGCTTTCATACACACAGGTACTTCTTCATATCCATAAAATACTGCATCCACAGTGAGTTTTTATATGCACTCTCAAGCCTGGTGATGTAAAAACGAAGACAGAATGTTGTTGTCTTTCGGCTTTTCCCGGTTAGGGATCGCCACAGCGAAACTCCGGTCCGCTAATGATTAGCAATAGATTTTCATGGTGCCGAGTTGCCAGCTCGATGGTATTGAAATAAAATGGATGCATTTGCTTAGAGCCAATGAAGGTAAAGGGTTAAATGAAGTTATTCCAATTAGGCCTTTATTGAAATCACGTGACTTGAAACACTAGGCTGTGCATATAAAAACTCACTGTGGATGCAGTATTTTATGGATCTGAAGAAGTACCTGTGTGTATGAAAGCACTTATCCTGTTTTTTATTGTTTTATTGATTTTATTCAGTGTGTAAAGTTTTATTAAAGTTCCTGTTTGTTCTACACTTCTGCCTGACCAGCTTTTTTTTTCGATTTTATATATGTTTATTTATTGGCTATGTATCTGTCAATTTATACCTTTAGAGATAATTTATTGATGGATGATGGATGATGCTAATTAGCTGGCTTGTTAATTATACATATGTGTGTTTGACCTTGATGTTTTCTTGTTGATGCACCGAGGAAGAATTTCTATACTTGAAAGCTTTGTGTATTTTATACCACAGTGGCATTTGTTCCCAGATTTTTTTGATTTTGGTAGTTCTTCTTCACATTTGGGGTTCACTTGGCTGGGCATACTGTTTTGTTTTTGTGGATATGTAAATTCAATTAGTCATTTTTAAATAATTTTTGATAGCATGAGTTACCTGACTCTGAACAGTGTGGCCTTGTGAAGAGTAGATCCTGTCTATTTAATATAGCAAACTTCTTCAAAAGGTTTACCAAGGCTGTAGATGGCTGCCATGCAGTGCAAGTGGTGTATCTTGACCTGGTTAAGACCTTTGGCACCATTCCCCATACTGGCATCATGCAAAAGTTAAATGCTTTAAAAATAGATCCACATGTAGTAAGCTGAATAGAAAACTGGCTGAAAGACAAAACCTACACATTGTGAGTTGCATATACCTCATTAGAGAGTATGAAAGTGTCCATCAGTGGCCCTCATTGCTCAGTGTTGGGACTTCTCATTTTTGCTATTTACTACTTAGATTTTCAATCAGAGAGCTAATAACTCTGGCTAACAAAGTCTGAAGATGACTGCAAACTGGAGCTTGTTGAAAAGTTGCTGTATCACACCCAAACCCACCAGAGTCAACTCCCTGTTATAAACTCTTGGTGTACTAGAAATGCTAAAAAAGTATTATATAACTTTTGGTTGACAACCACTCCTTTCATCATTAAGTTATATTGGTAAACTAACTAAGGTATGCCTTTTATCTTATTTGTATAACTGCTTTAAATTGCATAATACATAAAAAAGTGGGAGTGTTTCTAGTAAGTAAATGGCTCTTTTTAAAAGTAAAAAAAGGTACATTCAATATGCATTTAAATGTCTTCCAGTACTATTCCACTGATGCAGCTGCTGATGACGTATATTTGGGTGTATGTTGACATACAAACATTTATTTACAGATTCACTGTGAAATGAAATATATATATATATATATATATATATATATATATATATATATATATATATATATAAAATGCCTAACAGACTAGTAGAGCAAGATGAGTTTATGTATTAATCTGGACAATGGACCAGACAAAATATCAGGTATACATTAAAAGACTGTCACACAATGAAAACATGGTCTTCATCTTTTGATTTGTAATTTATGGATTAATTATAAATTAAGTTTTGCATTCCCACGTCTATTCAAGGAAAGATAGAACATCAAAGTATGCTACATTATTCTGTTAGCAGAGGCAGAGGTCAAATCCTACCTTCCCTACATATATATGATGTAATGCATTTTCTTCTATAAAGCTTAACAAAAGATCTAAGTATGATTTATTAAATAAGGTGCCGTTAAATTAATATATCCCTCAGTGCTGTATAGACAACACAACATTACAAAATTAAAAATGCAGTCAGGACATAGGTACTTGAGTTGACAACTCCTTTGTTTTTGATTATCATATGGCAATGGCTGCCAGAAAATCTTTGTATTTAATCCACCTAATTGCCAAAGGACTATCATCAAAGCCTAATGAGATAATCACTCCCTTATAGTCAACAGTGATAATGATCAGGCCAGTTACCAAGTATGACATCCCCTTTGAGATGCATTTCACTCAATATATCAAACAATTAGAAAAAGCAGAAAGTTCCTAACAAGAAAGATCACAGGCCTAAAGACCCTGAGCAGCCAGAGGCTGGAAGCTTTATCCCTTTATTCAGTGTCTTCTAGACTTTTGAGAGGAGCTTTCTGCCTCACTTACCATGCTATAAGAAACCCACTTATCCTGGACCTCCTGCTTCTTTGCAAGTCAAATATTTTTACCAGTATTAGAACCAGTGGCTTAAATATTCACCACCAGATCAACAAAATACAGTGAAGGGACAGGTTTATAACCCAGCACCTCCCCAGCAACTGGAATGAACTTCCCCTGCATATTAAGCATTGCAACTCAATATTTTCCTTTAAACACAAATTAGTTAACTGTAGGGGTGTCCACAAATTTATTCAGGGATTGGCTGGTATGGCCATCCTGAAGAAAGGAGGCGTGGCATGAGGAAGGGTGCTGCCAAGGTATAATTAGAATATCTATGAATCTATGACAATCTATAAACAGTGGGGAGACAGACACCAAATTGTTTGTCCTATGCAGCAAGTATTTTTTGTAAATTGAATTTAAATGTGTCTATCTACTGAGGAGTATATTTAAACTGTTGAAAGGTTTTATACTTGTGTAGGTGGGGTGGGATGAGTAACAACCTTATCTACATTGTTAGACAGTTTTCAGAACTATATGCATCTAATGATGTCACCTTTAGCAGTGTAGAGATTGTAAGTTTCCTAGGTAGAAATATTTGACAAACAGGTTAAGGTTATAAGATGTGCAGGGTTTGTTATGTTATTTTAAGAATTAAGATGCTTTGCTGTGATTAGGGTGTGGATAGGGTTGTGCCTCCTTTAGATTTGAGTGGCATTTACCTGTATAATTTGTAAGCAATGTTATTCTGAGTAATTAGAAAGTTCTTATATTATTGTTGCATTAGCTGGCTAACAGAAATGGCTAGTGAAGTTTTAAATCTCCCTTGGAACAGAATATATTTCTGCCTGGCTTGCCATAGTTTCCTGCTTTGAGGGCACTGCTGTATATTGTGTACTCTTTTGGAATGTGAGATACACGAGTAAATGATTTATGACTGAGAGTTTTAAAATAACAAAAATATGTAGTACAACACTTGAATATGTCCTTGGTGGCTAGTCATAGTCTGGTGTTAAAAGTAATGATGGGAGATTACATGATTTTGTAAACCTGATCAGTTTTGTACAAACTGCCTACTGTTAAGAAGAAAAGTCTTATGTTGTTGTTTGTCTTTCGGCTTTTCCCAGTAAGGGGTCGCCACAGCGGAACTCCGGTCCACTAATGATTGGCAGTAGATTTTTATGAAATGAAGAGGTGCCAACTCGACACCCAACCTTCAACGAAGGCACGCCCATTTACGTACGCATGTCTTTCGAACGCTACCCAACTGCGGGGAGGACATGCAGACTCCACACAGAAGGCACTCCCAAGCCAAGCCGAGAATCAAACGGGAGAACCTCTTGCTGTGAGGTAACAATGCTACCGCCATATCAAAAGTTAAAAACAATGCTTACTGGGCTAAATGTCCTGTTGGCAATGTTGATAAGAAAACTTAGATTTTGTTTGAAGAGATCATTAGTCTAGCTGTGAAATTAATGTAAAAGTGAACAGAATGCAATACACTATGACATGTGACTTTAACAGCTTTAGTGTGAATGATATTTTCTTTTTTCCTTCTTTTTCATATATAAATATTTTAAGGTTTTGTGCTGAATTTAGGAGAAACCTGAGAGCCAAATAAATGAAGAGCATTTTATACTTGAGTACTAAGGAGTGTGGTCTAATTTCTTGAATTAAAGGGTAATTTAATATTAGGATAATATCAAGAATTGCTCACAAATGCTTGATTATATCTTCTGATGATTTGATAATAGGTTTCAGATATCCCTACCATGACGAAATAGGACATTGATATAATAAATACTGTCTCAGCTCCATATTGTGGTTCTAAAAATCATAAGTCTGTGCTTCAGAATTAAGAAAAAAAATCCTTGAAAATTTAGAACAGTGAATATTGACTATCGCTGTTCTCCTGTAAATGTTTTTTTTTTTTCTACAGAGAAACAAGCTGCCCTGACCCCCCATGTGGGAGGCAAGCCCCCCCCCACACACACACACACACCACTGAACTTGTACATACCAAATCAGAGACTGACATACCTCAGAGTAAAGGCAATATTTCAAGAAATGGTCTTTCCTGATTTAGTATTTATGCAAGTCAGCATTTTCGGCCACCCAGTGTCACCATTCCTGGACACACACAGAGTTTTCGAAATTCAAATAGTTATGGCTGGGTGACCTCATATAATCTTCTAGAATAAATGAAAGACGGTTGCACCAAGGATGGCATGGACTATGTTGTTGAGAGTGGCTGAGAAGGCTGGGCGTGTATGTATTTTCTACCAAATATTTGCCACACAGGAATAGGCCAAACGCTGTATTGCTTGCAAGCTGGCAAAAGTTTTTTTTTTTTTAATTAGATGAGAAGAGAAACACTGTATATATGTTTCAGGGTAGATAAGGGTAAGCTGTCCATAATATTATGAATTACATAGTTTCCACTTTTTTCTATATATGAAGTTTACCTGAACTGACTGGAGTTCATTCTTAGATAGCTTTCTACAATGAAAACTGTTGAGTAAAATGTCTTTGTCTTTGTTTTTGTTGTGAGAAGATAAAGATTGCATTTCATGAGATCTGTGATCCAAAGGGAATGAATATTAGTATTTTGCCAGTATGAAGTATATCTGTGACTATTGTGGTATTCACAAAAACATAGAGAATATGCAATCTTTTTTCTAAACGCTGTACTATGATTGAGTAATTCAGAGACTGATGTAGCATTATAGAGGTAAGAAGCCTCTGGCAAGTAGTGCTACAGAAGCCTGCTAGACAGTGCTGCATGCAAAGTGGGCAGAAATATAAAGCCCCTAGTAAGTAACACTACAGATGTTTTCTGGATACTGCTGCATGAAAAAGGGGCAGTCTGATAGTGTGACTAATATAAATTATCCACATTCTGCAGAGAAGCTTTACAGCAGGATTGAAATTGTATGGTAGAGCAGTTCAAAGACAAGCCATACCCTGCTATTTCAGAGAAGATCAGTGGGGACTGAATGTGCTCTTTTATGGTATTAGCCGTTGTTTTACACAGCAGGTAAGCACTGTGAGGATGTGTGCATCTGTGTGTTTTGTTCCAGCAAGATCGTACCTGTACCAGTGTATGCGTCTACCTGACTGTCTCTTTGCAAGTGCACATACAACAGTATTGAGTGCATTGGTAGGAAGAACACTAACATGGTTGTTATAACTGCATTAGTTGTTTGATTCAGAGACATGCAAATGAGCGATCAATCATCAATGAGCTTTTGCTCCCTGAGGCTTTTGCATTGTGTGAATCGCTAGTTAACTCCATAACAGTACAAGGGCACAACAGAGCAGCACTAAAAGTGCTATGGAGCTGGACACCCCCTACCCATGGTTTATGATATGGAGCTGAATACCCTCTCTCCATATTTTAAGATAAAGTGTTATGACAGTCACATCTTTGCATTAGTTAAAAACCCTTTTTCTAATGTAAAAGAGTCATGTTACACAGATAAAGATACATCTGCAGCCATGTAAAACATCTAAGTCCACGTTTGAAGGTGATTAGTATAGCAGATAGTATCCAGTTCATTTGAGTTGCCTCTTGGCATAATAGTATATTAAATATTACAATGGATTTCATTAGGATGATGATAATGTAAAATTATGGACAGCCTCTGTTTACCGTTTTACAGAAATGTGTATTTAAGTAGCAGCCATCTAATCTAAATGAAAGTGTTTGTAGTGGCAGAGAGGAGGAAAGGTGGTCACTAGTGGTAGGAGAGGCAGGGGTACTACTGATGGGGCAAATGAAAAAAAATATAGCGTAGGGTAATGAGAAATGGAAAACAGTAATACATGAGAGACAGTCACTAGTGAAAGTATCACAGATGAAACTGTCTGAGACTCACATTTGTCTTATTTGTACAGATGTCTGTGCCTCTGCATGGACAGATGTGCCTGGAATGTTTCTGTACTTCTCATGTGACATTTCTAATATAAACATATGCAACTACAGGAGTTGGTAAATATGATGTTGCTAAAAAATGATGGTACTTTGACAATTTTGATTGGACAGATAGATTTATACATATGCAATGCATTGTAGGACTTTGTATCAGGGTTTTGCCAGAGAAACCCAGATACATGGTATCGAATGACTGTAGTGTTTCACACTGTTCACAGGCTTTCGCATCTGCATCCTGCAGTGTTGCATAGTCCTCATGATGTCATTCTTTTGTACTGGGCATGTGGAACCTGTGCTCAACATCTGATTACATGTACCATACAAACATTTAAGAGCCTGAAACTGTCCTGGAGACATTTGTGGGAGGTGATACACACTCTAAGAATAATTATTATTGGGTACTAAACCTGTTTACCCAGAACTACTATCACTGTTAGGGATGGTGGCCATGGCTACAATTTATTTAGTCATATATGCAGCCTTGTGCTTTGGACACTGCACTGCCATGTATATGCTGTAACATTTACTAAAACTGAGATACATACCAGAGACCTCTGTAGTGCTACATCAGTCTCTGAATTCCTCACTCTTAGTATAGTGTTTAGAAAAAGGATTGCATACTCTATGTGTTTGTGAATACTACTATATCCTGGTATGTCCCTGGACATAATATTCTAGTAATGCCCACTTTATTTTTCATATTATGATAAACCAATTTTTTTTTTAATTCTTGCATACATGTCATCATTTAGAGGTATGTACTATGAGATTTGACAGCCTTAGAGCAGGAGGGTGAAACAGATGATGGACTCACTGACTTTATGATTGGATGACGTACAGGGTCTTACCTATCCCAGAGGATGCGCACCTATGCAACAACTGCCCTGTGTCCTCTGGTTGATGTTCCAGTCTCAGAGATGGAGCGCCAGAAGCAAACATCAGTAAGTGGTTAAGGATGCCATGTGTGGTGATTGGCCCATAGAATAGCAGATATCACTGATGTCAAGACAAATCCTTTATGCAGTTCTTGATGCAAATGGCCCCACCACCCTTCATGACAAGATGTCCAGGACTCTTAATGTCTGACCTTAGTGTGACACCCAGCTGTCAGTTCCAGGTCTGAAATGAAGGACTCATAGTTGCACGTCCTGCAACTTTGAAATATAAACTGACATTGTAAAAGAAATACAGAAAATATGAAAACTCAGTATAAAACTATTAAAGCATTTCTGCATGGGATGGGTTTCAGCATGCTGTACCCCACACCCCTGCTACTTATATGTACTAACTCTGGGCTTGGTCTATTTCAGACAAAGGGGAGCATTCTGACGTACCACAACCTGACACTTAGTACACTTATTTCATGTCTTCACATACACAGTATCATTAGTCTAAAGAATACAACTCTGTTCCCTGAAATTTTTGCAAGAACTGCAGCATTCCACCTGAATGGAATGTTTCCATCAATGAACTGGAGGAATGATCAAAAAAATATATCACCAACTCACCCTATCGCCAATCACTGCCGACAACTCTACGTATGTACCCAGTTTGTTTAACACTATCTATGCATTTTAGGCCATACATTGGAAGAAGTGTCTCACAAAACTACAGAACTTTGACATCTCCATGTGCATCTAATGTGGCATAGATTGCATATACACTGTACCTTACATGTGCACTGCCATTTTGCATGTGTCTGTGTCCCACTAAATACCATTGATGTGTATATCTACAGCCTTATATATTCTGTGGATGCATATACTGGATCACAATAAGGACTGGGCAGTTTTTAAGGGTAATTTCATAAGGCTGTATTTATATACCAGGATAATTCAGCATATTCCTATCTTTTGTATTGTTAATAATCATTGATTTGTTTTGCTGCACTTCCTCAATGTGTCAACCCTTTGATTGTACTGTCATATCCATTGTGATTCTTTCTCATTTCTATCATGCCCATCTCAGTTTGCTTTATGTATTGTGCATGTCTCTCTACATGGGTGTCTCTGCTGTCATCCCTTTTATGTGTTTTTGTGTACTCTATCATTTACTTACTCTTCATCTTTCGTTGTGTGTTCTTAGAAGCAAAATGAACCCTCAGCCACTAAAAATGCGATCCAACATCCCCATGGCTAATCACTGTACCCTTCCTTGTGCCTCTTTTCTACTGTTTGCATTCTTACCTATTTTCTGCATTCCCTTTCTGCTTTCCTGTCACCACTGTCACAGATGGTGCATCTATTCTGCACTGTGGTCCCCATGCTGTATGCCTGGCACCACACAAATATTTATTGTACATCTACTGTTGTTGCTGCCACAGCCATTATGTAGCTGTCTGGACTGTGATAGAATTTTTCTATAGTTTTCCAGGAGCACAGATTTGCACAGATGCAAATGTCTGCACAGTTTGCCACAGTATGACTATAGTTGCTCTTATTTGTATACCTCTTCATATCTACTTAAGCAATAACAAATGGCTGGTTGTTGGTTCACAAGGGTGAACCCTGGATGAGCAAAGACAGCCATGAATAAATCATGCAATACCCACATCCAGGAGTGAGTTATTACTATTATACAATGACATTTAAAAAAGAATATGGTGAATTAGTGTCCTTCCACATTTTTCATTCTTTACTGATGTATTGCACATACATATGGTACATACGTCCACACATTTGCACAGTATAATAGTGCAGTGCTAGGAAGCTGCAGTGGCAGAGAGAATTCATATTGATCTGTCTCTCTGTCTGTCCATTTTTTTCTTTATGAGGGACAGGAACTGCGGCATGAGACAGAGTACTTACTAGATCAGACTGATGCTGGTTCCTGGGGACCATGTTTTTTATGGCATGCTGTGTGGTTACCAATAGCCTTCAGTTTTCCTTTTTCTCCTCCAACATGTCCTAATAGAAAGTCCAACTGGACTTCTTTCTTTTAGGATATGCTCTATTTACAACGAGTGAGCTGAATGGGGAGTTTAACAGCATGCATATTCCGGAATACTAATGACCTTCTGTTGTATAATTTTCAGTATACTCCAGGGGCGGCTCATCCTATCGGACTGCCAGACTGCAGCACCCCCCCCACCTAGAAATAAACAAAAAAAATATATGTTAAACAAAGAATTTACGACTGCCTTACCAGCAGCCAGATAGGGACAAACAGGTACCCAGCAATTATTGCTGCGAGATACCAGGATTCTGTGCGTTGACAACTGCACCACACAGAGGAGCTCCGGACTGCTTCAGCCACAGTCCGAGCCAATGAGAGGACTGAGCTGCTCTCTCAGGACTTGTGAGACTTTTTCAGTGCACAGGCTTCGGTCACAAAATTCTGGTAGGTAAAGGAGCATGCAGGAGTACTGGGTCACTGATCGGTCGTTTGGGCTGACGAGGTCACTGAAGGCTTACTGTAGTACCAGGTCAGCATGCAGGATTACTAGTACCGAGGAGCGGAGCTGATCGTCGGGCTGGATGTTGTAGTAGCAGGTCGCTGAAGGAGCCGAAGCCGATCGTAGGAGTGTGCAGGTTGCTGATCTGATAGGAGTCTGTGTGTGTGTAATGCCCCAGTTACTATATACTGGTGGCTAGAGAGAACAAATGGTGGTGGGTAGAGATACCC
This sequence comes from Protopterus annectens, assembly GCF_019279795.1. Taxonomy (NCBI): domain Eukaryota; kingdom Metazoa; phylum Chordata; order Ceratodontiformes; family Protopteridae; genus Protopterus; species Protopterus annectens. The sequence goes on from NC_056725.1 coordinate 1,250,510,532, forward strand.
AGGCTTGAACCCTGTACCTTTGTATGCAGGTGTTAAGGACCTGAATTCCCTACCCACCACCATTTATAAAAAAAAAAAATGCAGATTTTTGCCTCATATTTGATCTGATCTGTTCCTCATAATATCTGTGGTTTCTAAATGTTGCAATGCCTGATATTTGATGGTGCAGTGGTAGTATTGTTGCTTCACAGCTGCAAGTTCTCAGGTTTGATTCTTTGCTGGGGTGCCTTCTGTGTGGGGTCTGCATCTTCTCCCTGTGTTTGTGTAGGTGTGCTTTTGTGTCCTATGTTACAAAGACATGTCTGCATTATTTCTTCCTGGGACTCTGCTGAAAATTGTTTTTTTGTTCCAAGTCAGATTGTCCTGATTAACAAATGTTAAAATTGACAGGCATTTGAATTTCAGACTTCAGGTTTCTGAATGTTTAATTCTGCACTTATTTGATGGTGCAGTGGTAGAATTGTTGCCTCACAGCTATAGGTTTTTTGGTTTGATTCTTGGCTGGGGTGCCTTCTGTGTGGAGTCTGCATCTCAGCCCTGTGTTTGTGTGGATTTGCTCTGGTGTCCTGCCATTTTACAAGGACATGTGTCTGCAGTATTTCTCCCTGGGCCTCTGCTGAAAATAGTTTTTGTTCTGTCAGAAGTAGAATTCACAAGGATTTGTATTTCAGACTTCATATTCTTCAGAAAATACATAGTAACACAACCTTCTATTCTAGCAGTTTTGTAAGTTTATAAGATGAATATTTGAAATTTGTCCTTATTTTTGGGACTGTATTACCCCATTATTGGCTTTGTCCAGGTTTTTTGTGCTAAGGTTGACAGCTATAGCAAGAACTGAATATCTTTTGAGGGCTGTATTCCCTCATTACTGAGTTTGTCCAGGTGTTTTGTGCTAAGAGGTTGACAGCTATGGTGAGAACTGAATTCATTATATGATAGCCATTTAAGTTTCAGTCTTCCTCTCTTTCACAAAGCAGCTGATTTGCCGTAGTGGTATGTTGCTCTGACTCTTTTGCACAGGGACCTTGGCAGTAAAATGTATGGTGGTAACGCAGCATTTTATTCTAGCAACTTTCCAAGATTATACAAGCAATGTTTAATTTGTCCCTGTTTTTTGGGCTTTTGAACCCCCCCCCCCAATAAATTTGACTTTTTCCAGATTTCTTGACTTTTTCCAGATTTCTTGTGTTGCGAAGTTGAGATGCAGTTGAGTATTGAGTAAATTTTACAAGGAGCTGAGAGCTGCAGGGGAAGAGAAGTTTAGTGCTGCTTAGGGTAAGTCAGCTTGCATTGTTAATAGCACAACAGGTTGTGTACTTGCTTTTGATGCAGATGGTTGTTGGTTCTACTCCCACAAGGGGTGAATGCTGCCGTACTGAAAAAGTTAAGATACTAACTATGAGCCTGTTATCGGTTTTCTATCCATTTCCTATTGCAATATTACTAGCTTATCATTTTTAATGTAATATAGGCAATTTATTCCTCAGGGGCATCAGACACTTTATTTTTCGATGAAACCATGAAATATAAAGGTGTTTGCTAGCAGCAACCTCTTCATTAGTTACAGATTTATTTAATGTGGAATTATTTAGATGACTTTTTTACTTCTTCAGAGATTGTGCATATTTACTGATAATGGTGGACTGTAGAATTGTGCATATTTACTGATAATGGTGGACTGTAGAAGTTTGAGTAGACTTTTATGATGGAAATGTTCTGAACTGGGCAGTTTTGTCATTATGGGTGCATGCATTTTGTTTCATTGTTTACTGGAAAGATGTTCTGAATTGGGCAGTTCTGCCACTGGTAAAATGTATTTTCTTTGAATGTGGGTTTCAATGCTGTTTCAATGAATGTGAGTTTCAAGGGCAGAGAAGTTTTATTGCTAAGTTTGTTTAGCAGATGTCTTAGTGTTTGTGCTGTAAAATGCAAAATAAAACTTTCAAATGAAGTCCAAATCATCATAGAAGTAAATCAGTATGCATATTAGTGTTTAAAAATGGAGAGAAATAGCCAAGTAATGGATCATTGGAATGGCTGCAGGGGGAGGCTCCATTCGACCATGATTTTGTGAGGGGGAAGGGTGGCAAACCTAGACAGCCCCAGCTGAACTATACCTCCCAAATGTCCAGATTTTCAAAGAATGAATAGATTTTTGCTTCTTATTTTTGGTTTGTTCCTCATACAATTTGTGGTTTTCTGGCAAATCATTTAGGAATTAAGTCACTAAATAATGACACACTGAGTTTCAGACTTCATAACCTTGAGAAAAATGCATGCTAAAGTAAGATCTGTTGTTCTATCAACTGTCTCAGTTTATACAAGAGCAATTTTTAGTACTGTTTATATGTTCCCCCAATATATTTGGCCTTGTCCAGATTTATTGCATTAACAGGTTGAGAGGTGCATGCAAATAAATTGCTTTATAGAATTAAGTATAGCCAAACCTCTCAACTGTCCCTGATTTTGGCTCAAAATGTTGCTCTTCTCCCTAGTAATCCCTCTGCAAAATAGCAATTTTGGAAGGAAACGTGGAGGGTTTACAATTAAGAAATAACTGTAATAATCAAAGTTATAGATTACTTTTATTTCAGAAATGCATGTAGATTTTTATTTTGTCAGCTGCTCAAGTTAGCAGTACTAATATTAAAGTGTCCCTTCTTTGACAGGTTCCCAGCTGTATTGTGTGGCTATTTTATATTTTTACAACACATTTTTGGTCCATTTTTTTATAAAATTGTTTTTTTTTTGGCAAAATTGTGGGTTTTATTTGGCAAATTAGTGACAAATCATTAAAGACTGAAGTTAGAAAATAATGACAGACATTTGAGTTTCAGATTTCATACCATTCAGAAAATTCATACTAATGCAAGACCTATTCTATTATCTTTCTAAGTTTATAAGAGCAGTATTTAAAAATTGTCCTTATTTTTGGGCCTTTGTCCCACTTCTTTGTATGGCTTTGTCTAGATTTCTTGCTCTGAGGTTGAGAGGTATGACAAATGTGTCAGGGCCATCTCAGTCAGCCAGAGACATTTCAAATTGTGACATACTTACTGCACCCTACTCCCCCATGTAGTGACTCTGGATGTGTCAAAGCAAGGCAAGGAGTAGTTATGCAGTGTAAATGTGCAGAGTATCGCCCCCATCCAAGGTAGACACAAGTACTAGAGTGGCTTTTCATCTGTCCTTGATTTTGCAGAATGGTCTGGTTTCTGTCATATTTTTGTACTGTTGATTTATGCTTATTACTCAAAGTGCCCGTTGCTCTGTGTTTAAGTAGCAATACTTTAATGACCATCAGGTAAGCTTGGCTGAGATCGTAAGATGCAAGTAAGCTTTAATAAGCATACTGTTAAAGAATTGCCAACATTGAAAGCCTTTCTGTTGTTGGCATGTAGAGAATACTTAACTAGATAATGTATAAGCCTTGGGTATTGAAATGCATATGACAGTATTTGTAATAAAGGACAGATTACATTATTTTAAGAAGCTCATTACACTTGGAGACTTCCAGTCATCTCTGCAGGCTTTACCCATAAACTAAACAGAATGCCAACTGTGTGGTCCATAACCTGTACAGTAATCATTTTAAGCAATGTATCCTGAGCGTATTTCTTGTTTACTTTTCTTTTTTTACTTTAATCATGTTTTCCCCATGAAACAAGTAGATGTCAGGCAGCAGGTCTTTTTTTTGGATAAGAAACATTTTTACAAGTGGGGGCATCAGACATTTCCACTTTCAGCATGTAACTTGGTACTTTAATAAAGCTGAATATAAATTATAATTAAAACTGCAGTGCAAGAACTGGTTTGAGTTGAGTTCTACTTGATTTTGACTGGCATTCCATTAATGTATTTAAAAAGTAATTTATTTTTTAATGCCTCACAACATTTTTGTTTCCATCTAGATATTAAGTAAGCTGTCATGCAGCCAATGCACTAAAATATTTTTATTCTTCTACACTTCATTTTTTCTTGATTGGACTCTCATAATGACGGTTTGGCACCCAGAGCAGTGTATTTAGTTAGTTTTTGTGGTTTTGAGCATAGCTCCTCCCCTTCTAGTTGGCCACACCCCTTCCCATTGACCCCACCCATTCAGCTGTCTCCTGCAGCCCCCCTTTGATTTGAAGTCACCAGCCGCCACTGGTATATTCTACAATGTTTTTCCAGATTTAAGCTTTTTTCTTTCTTTTTTTTGTTAATATTCACACTGATAGTTAATAGGATGCTGTCTGAAGTCTTTGCTATTTAAAAATAAAAAAAACTACATTTTCCACATTTTTTTAGCTCATTAAGTAAGTGTGAAGTTAGCCTACAAATTAGGCTCAGAAATCTCCAAATTGTTTGCTGCACTCCAAAATAAAAATCTCTTCCATTTTTCTGCGTACACTTTCCTTGTACTAGGTCTCCTGGCTTCCATAATCACATTTAAAACTTGTTGAGGAAGTTGAGACCTGCTGTCTTCAAAACAGAATATGCCAGGCTGTTAGATGAAGAGAGTGAAGCTTGACATTGAGCAGGTGACCGTCCCTCTGAGACAACAGGTGTGGAATCAAGGGTAAAGGCCATGGAGGCTTCCTTACCAGACTCCTCAGTAATGGATACCAGTGCTGCCGAGGCCAATCTGGAGCTATTAAAATCATCCTTGGCTTGTCTTGTCTGACCTTTAGAAGCACCTTTGGAAGAAGAGGCAGAGGTGGAAAAGCATACACATGAAGATTTTTCCAACTGAAAGAAAGAGCATCCACTTTCCAAGCTGTGTGATGAAACCTCTTTGTGCAAAACTTTGGCAGCTGGTGGTTTAGCGGAGAAGCGAACAGATCTATGTCTGGAGTTCCCCATGACACTGTCAAGTTTTGAAATACATGAAGATCCAGTTTCCACTCGTGGGGATCCATGATTTGTCTGCTTAACACATCTGCTAAGGAGTTCTGTGCTCCCGGCAGAAACCTTGCCTGAAGAGTTAGTTGCAAGCTGAGCGCAGTCTCCCATAAAATCATTGCTTGCCTGCACAATGGGTAAGAATGTGTTCCCCCTTGCTTGTTGATGTACCACATGACAGTTGTGTTGTCTGTTAGAATCAACACCTGCCCTGGAAGAAGTAACTCCTTGAAAGCCATTAATGCAAACTGGACTGCTAACATCTCTTTCATGTTGATATGTAGATGCTGTAGTCTGGCAGGCCACTTGTCTTGTATCCACTTTCCATTTAGATGAGCTCCCCAAGCAATGTCTGAGGCATCTGTCGTTAGAATCTGACTCGCCTCTGGCCGGGTCACAGAGAGTCCCTTGTTTAGGTGACATTCCTGAGCCCACCACAAAAATTCACTGTGAATGCAAGGTATTATTTGAATGACAGTGTCTAGATCCTGGCAGTGCTGTGTCCATACATTTTTGAGATACCATTGCAGCTTCCTCATATGCAGTTTGGCATTGGGAAGCACCAGAATACAAGATGCCATGAACCCTAAGGCTTGAAGGACTGTCCTTGCAGTCAGCCCGGACTGAAGAGATAGTTGATGGAAGTAACTGGAAAGATTCTTTTGTTTGTCCGGGGTTAAAAAGGCCATCTGGGCTGCTGTATTCAGTCTCACACCCAGAAAGCACATGTCTTGAGAGGGTACTAGACTGGACTTTATTTCGTTCACAGAATACCCTAGGCATCTTAGCACTGCTATGACATAATCCAAATGCTGTAGAAGGTCTTCCTTTTCTTGAGCTAGAATCAGGCAGTCGTCCAAGTAAGGATAGATTTGAATTCCTTTTAGCCTGAAGTAAGCTATCACTGGAGCCAGAACCTTTGTGAATACTCTGGGCGCAGTGGATAAGCCAAGGGCAATGCAGAGAACTGATAATGAGAATTTCCAGCTCAGCGCAGATACTTCCTGCAACTTAGTCTTATAGGCACATGAAGGTAAGCTTCCTTGAGATCTAAAGTTACCATCCAGTGATCTTTGCCCAGCAGAGGTAAAAGCTGTTGTAGCGTCAACATTTTGAACTTGGGAATGTCCAGATAAGTGTTGAGGATAGATAAATCCAAAATTGGTCTCCACGTGTTCCCCTTCTTGAGTGCTAGGAACAGGCGAGGAATAAAATCCTAGGCCCCTTTCTGGCACAGGAACTGGCTGAATGGCCCCTATTTGGAGCAACAGAGAAATTTGCTTGTGAGCCTCTTTTCTTTGTAGAGGAGGAATGTCTGGCATGCCTTTGAAAGGAGGCAAGGTATGGAAATAAAACCTGTAACCGTGGTGAATGATATCCAGAACCCATCTGTCTTGGGTAATTAAATCCCAATTTTCTTTGAAAAGAGACAGCCTTCCTCCCAAAGGTGCTGCCAGGCGAGAATGTACTGGCAGCTGAAAGGCAGGTCATTGGGTCTGCTTACGAAAGGACCCTGACCCCTGCCCTCACCAGAAGTCTGAGCAGGGGAACTCCCTGTCCTAAGCCTAAAAGAACCTTGAGCTCTGCCCCTACCACGTCTAGACCTACCCCTAGACTGGGAATCATAAGCAGGATAAGTCCATCCCTTAGTAGGCCAATTTCTACTAAACTTCGGAGGCTGCACCTGCAAAAATCCTTAACAGTTTGCATAGACTTAGCCTTGTCCTCCATTTTCTTTAAAACTGCTTCCACAGGCGAACCAAACAACACATCAGACTGCAAAGGAGCATCCAAAATCCTTGTTTTAACATGCTCAGCTAAATTCTGATCTCTCAACCAGGCATGCCTACGAAGAACAGAACCAGTGGCAGCCACCCTCGAGGAGGCCTGCACAGCATCAAAACCACACTGCAAGGAATGTTTACCCACCTGTTCAGACACATGAACTAAATCCTGCAACTCTTTACACTCAATACCTTCTGCCAGAGCATCCACCTTAGATTTCAATTGTGAAAGGAGGTAATTCTGATATTTTAACATGTGAAACTGACAATTCAATGCCCTCATGGCTAAAGTGGAAGAAGTATACACTTTCTTTCCCCATCTATCCAAAAGCCCTTGCCTCTTTATCAGGAGGAACAGGATTTTTAACAACAGAGGCCTTCACCCCTTTAGGCCCCTGAGAGACAGTTTCGGGTCTGCCCTAGGACTCTTAAAAGATACTTATGAGCCTCAGGCACCCTATAGTACCTATCCGGTTTAACTGGGGCAGGAGGCAAAGAATCAGGATTCAGGGAAGCCTCTGCAAAAACATCTTCCACCACATTCAGAACAGGAGGTATAGCTAAAGGCCTATGCTGGGGTAAAAACAAGAATTCCCTAAGCCTCTTCCTGGAATCAGAGAAATCTTGGCCTTCCCATTTAAAATGCTCCCTCATGGAATGCAGAGTCTCTGAAAATGAAAAATCCTCAGGAGGAGAAGCTGAAGGAGTAGAATCATCCACATCAGAATCAGAATAAGGAGGATACTCCTGCACGTCTTCAGCCGAAGACTCAGAACAGTGCTCAAAACTCTCAAACTCAGGTTCCACCCTAGGCCTCTTATCAGGAGGGGGCATAGAACCTCTAATCATAGTAATCAAATCCTCTGCCATTTTAAGCATATGTTTCTTAGGCAAAGACCCTGAAGCACTAGGAGAAACCCCCACTGAAGCTACACTAGGCCTGCCTCTCAAAGAAGCTTTGGAAACAGAGGGGGAGGCCCTAACCACCTTAGGAAGAGAGGGAAGAACAGCCACCTGAGAAGCCCCCTCAGCCTGGCCTACTTCCTGAGAGGATACATCCTGTAACAATAAAGTCTCTACCTGAGATTCCAAAGAAACACCTGGCAGAACCTCCGGCTCCACTGAGCCTTCTAAAGAACCGGCCAGGGACTGTCGGTTCTTCCACTCTAGGCTTTGCTGCTTTATCCTTGCTCTTTTTTGCGAAGGCCGGAGCATCCGGCGGCATTTTATAATTACAACGCTTTCAAAACTAACCTGGCACAGTCTAACCTTCTCTTAATAGTGCGTTTGTTAAATCTAGCACAAGAGCGGCATCCAACAACGCCGTGCTCAGGCCCTAAACAAGGTATACACAAAGTATGGTAATCCCTATGAGGTATCTGTTTCCCACAAGAAATACAGTTATTCACTTTTCTGACATCCGGTTAAATACTGAGGCAAGAAAAACAAAATATTCCCCAACGGGTACTTAGCCAACTTTGATTCGGTCTGAAACTCTGACTTCAGAAACTTTCAGAACGCCAACCTGCACTCGCAAAATTGCTTCTGCATCGGACCATGCGGCAAAAAAGACTGAGGATATGACGTCGGTCATGCGCATTAGTACCCTGACGTACTGACGTCAGTCTAATGCGCCCTGACCGACGTCAGCCATATACTTTGGTATTCGGGCCGACTGGACAGCGGACTACCCAATAGTTAGGACTGCAGCAATGTGGAATGAAGAACATCTTAGACAGCCCCAGCTGAACTATACCTCCCAAATGTCCAGATTTTCAAAGAATGAATAGATTTTTGCTTCTTATTTTTGGTTTGTTCCTCATAAAATTTGTGGTTTTCTGGCAAATCATTTAGGAATTAAGTCACTAAATAATGACACACTGAGTTTCAGACTTCATAACCTTCAGAAAAATGCATGCTAAAGTAAGACCTGTTGTTCTATCAACTGTCTCAGTTTATACAAGAGCAATTTTTAGTATTGTTTATATGTTCCCCCAATATATTTGGCCTTGTCCAGATTTATTGCATTAACAGGTTGAGAGGTGCATGCAAATAAATTGCTTTATAGAATTAAGCATAGCCAAACCTCTCAACTGTCCCTGATTTTGGCTCAAAATGTTGCTCTTCTCCCTAGTAATCCCTCTGCAAAATAGCAATTTTGGAAGGAAACGTGGAGGGTTTACAATTAAGAAATAACTGTAATAATCAGAGTTATAGATTACTTTTATTTCAGAAATGCATGTAGATTTTTATTTTGTCAGCTGCTCAAGTTAGCAGTACTAATATTAAAGTGTCCCTTCTTTGACAGGTTCCCAGCTGTATTGTGTGGCTATTTTATATTTTTATATCACATTTTTGGTCCATTTTTTCATAAAATTGTTTTTTTTGGCAAAATTGTGGGTTTTATTTGGCAAATTAGTGACAAATCAGTAAAGACTGAAGTTAGAAAATAATGACAGACATTTGAGTTTCAGATTTTATACCATTCAGAAAATTTATACTAATGCAAGACCTATTCTATTATCTTTCTAAGTTTATAAGAGCAGTATTTAAAAATTGTCCTTATTTTTGGGCCTTTGTCCCACTTCTTTGTATGGCTTTGTCTAGATTTCTTGCTCTGAGGTTGAGAGGTATGACAAATGTGTCAGGGCCATCTCAGTCAGCCAGAGACATTTCAAATTGTGACATACTTATTGCACCCTACTCCCCCATGTAGTGACTCTGGATGTGTCAAAGCAAGGCAAGGAGTAGTTATGCAGTGTAAATGTGCAGAGTATCGCCCCCATCCAAGGTAGACACAAGTACTAGAGTGGCTTTTCATCTGTCCTTGATTTTTGCAGAATGGTCTGGTTTCTGTCATATTTTTTGTACTGTTGATTTATGCTTATTACTCAAAGTGCCCGTTGCTCTGTGTTTAAGTAGCAATACTTTAATGACCATCAGGTAAGCTTGGCTGAGATCGTAAGATGCAAGTAAGCTTTAATAAGCATACTGTTAAAGAATTGCCAACATTGAAAGCCTTTCTGTTGTTGGCATGTAGAGAATACTTAACTAGATAATGTATAAGCCTTGGGTATTGAAATGCATATGACAGTATTTGTAATAAAGGACAGATTACATTATTTTAAGAAGCTCATTACACTTGGAGACTTCCAGTCATCTCTGCAGGCTTTACCCATAAACTAAACAGAATGCCAACTGTGTGGTCCATAACCTGTACAGTAATCATTTTAAGCAATGTATCCTGAGCGTATTTTTTGTTTACTTTTCTTTTTTTACTTTAATCATGTCTTCCCCATGAAACAAGTAGATGTCAGGCAGCAGGTCTTTTTTTTGGATAAGAAACATTTTTACAAGTGGGAGCATCAGACATTTCCACTTTCAGCATGTAACTTGGTACTTTAATAAAGCTGAATATAAATTATAATTAAAACTGCAGTGCAAGAACTGGTTTGAGTTGAGTTCTACTTGATTTTGACTGGCATTCCATTAATGTATTTAAAAAGTAATTTATTTTTTAATGCCTCACAACCTTTTTGTTTCCATCTAGATATTAAGTAAGCTGTCATGCAGCCAATGCACTAAAATATTTTTATTCTTCTACACTTCATTTTTTCTTGATTGGACTCTCATAATGACGGTTTGGCACCCAGAGCAGTGTATTTAGTTAGTTTTTGTGGTTTTGAGCATAGCTCCTCCCCTTTCTAGTTGGCCACACCCCTTCTCATTGACCCCACCCATTCAGCTGTCTCCTGCAGCCCCCCTTTGATTTGAAGTCACCAGCCACCACTGGTATATTCTACAATGTTTTTCCAGATTTAAGCTTTTTTCTTTCTTTTTTTGTTAATATTCACACTGATAGTTAATAGGATGCTGTCTGAAGTCTTTGCTATTTAAAAATCAAAAAAAACTAAATTTTCCACATTTTTTTAGCTCATTAAGTAAGTGTGAAGTTAGCCTACAAACACTATTGCAGGTTGTGTGACCTATGGAAGGAGCATGGCAAATTAACATTTTTCATTAAACTGTATTTTATTTCTCTTTGGAGGCTTTCTACAAAGTTGTCCCAATTTATGAAATCCAGTCCTTGCTTTAAAGTTAATACAAAAGTAGAAACACATTAGTAGAAAACTTCTGAAATTGTTGCAGTAAAAAGATTTTATTTAAAACTTCAAGTGCTGAAGACGGAGATTGCATAATGTAGTGAAAAACAAGGAGAATTATTAAGAGATATAGACAAAAGATGAAGGATTAAAGAAATAACATACAATTTCCATGCAATAAGTAAATGCACTGGAGGTATAATAAATGCTCTCTGCTTTCACAGCTACTAATTTATGCAGCTCTAATCCCTGTAAGGTTCATGGTGCATATTATTCCTACCACACTGATCCTTATTTCTATTCTGACAGTGTACTTCTGTGGACTGCTACAGAAAGTCCTCTGTTTTTGTATTAATGAGTGACAAATAATTTGCATGGAGGGGCTCCTCCTCACTCCATGATTATTGCCTTATCCATCAAGACAGTGAAGGGCGGTACAGTGACTGTATTTAGTTTATTTCAAGCACTTGCATATAGATCAAATGAAGGTCTTGTCATCAAAAGCCACCCCAAGATAATTAAATTGTGCTTGTTTAATGAAGTGCATTCCCACTGACAAGCCCTTTCCTTATTTTGCACAGACTATAAGTATATGTAACAGTAAACTAACTGCATACCTAAGCAATAAAACTAGAAACAAAAGCAGAAATTACAACTTTCTTTGTTAAAAGATCATCTGCTTACTGACTTTCAGAGTGAGTCTTGAAAACTGCTTTATAGATAAACATTTGTGTCCCTTGATTCTAGAAAAAGATTTTTCAAAGTTCAAATATATGATAGCTTACTTTATTCAGTCAGTTGTTATTTGTTTCACAATATAGCTCATAAAAATGAATTACTAATGTGATGTTTTGTTGTTGTTTTTGCTTAAAGACATTACTTTTTTATATTTTAACGGACAGAGATAAATTTCACAGAAGTCTGTGCAGTATAAATTATGCAATTAATCACTATAGAACACTAATACTTTATAACAAATAATTGAATTACTGATTCCAGTCATATTACCCTAATCTTAAAATATGACTTTTCTAATAATTTGCCATATAAACTGCATGCTAGAAATAAAATGTATGATAAATTAAGAAATGAAAAAAGTGTCAAACCTGCACCAGAAGCCGAGTGTCATTTGTGTATGCATGCAGTCATTCATCGTTTCTTCTAGATATTTATTTGGCCAGACTGGTCTCATTGTGGCAGAGGATGCTTGTCATGGGAAACTGAACAGCAAATATTTTCAAAACAAGCAATGTAACATTACATTTATTTGATGTCAGAAGGAAACAATTATCTTATCTAATCTGCCATTTGAGTGAATTTAATCTCTTAACTACTTGATAGCCAGAACTCCGGGTGATGAGATAACATTTTTTTTTTTTTTTACATATCTTAATTTATTTTAAAATTGGTAGGAATGTGACTTAAAAAAAGAAAATCACACACACACTTTCCCATGCTGAAGGGACTTTAGATGTAATCACTCTGTTCATTATTTGTGTTAATGAAATGACCGACTGTCCTAGGGATTCCCGTTTAAATGAACAGGGATTAGGCTCCAGAGGTAAGATTGTATGCTGTTCATGAGACTGCAGTCTCCTTTTTCTCCTAGTCATGTAGTAATAGATTATGGTTAGCGAGTCCATGCCCTGCCACTACATCCCCCAAGCTAAAGCATCAGTTGTTTACATTCTGCTCGTTTCTCATTTTAAGTGCAATTTCAAGTCAGCCATGTGGAGAGTATCTAGACAGGAGACAGCAGTAATCTCAGCCATTTAGGCTAGTTCGTTTACTTCACATGCCATCATTGATGTGGATTGTTGCACATTTGGGGGCTGTTGTGCCTCTCAGCTCTGGTCTCTCTTCATCTTGAGCAGACTTTTTTTTTTCTATAGCCAGAAAAGAAGGTCCAAAATATATAGCTGTATATACTAATGAAAAAAGAAGACAAGGGCTGTGTTGTGACTGTTCAGATGCGTGGTGCTGCAGACAGAAAGGAGATGAAGTCCTGAAACAATTCATTAAGATGCCATGAAGTCTGAAAGGTTGTTTTATTGTGCCTGTTCAGAATTTTGGGTCTCAGAAGAGAAGGCTGGGTTCTGAATTTTGGGAGACGGGTTGTGCTGTACTGTTAAACTGGCAGATATGATGCCTAAAAATAGTTATACTTACCAGTTATCTGTGAAAAATATACATTCTTTTACCAAAAAGGACTGGTACTTACATATAAATCCATACTGTATGTTGAGGAATACCAGACTAATTACATTATGGAAGTCATAAACTAATCCTGTTGAATGCCACTGTATCCTCAGGGATTTTTTCCTTTTTGTGGAAGGAACAATGAGCATGCATGGATCAGGGGGATTTCATACAGAAAAATAAAACATCCAGATAGAATTCCATTATTTTAGCACACTGAGGTAGCCAGACATTGCTATTAATGAGAGAAATTACAGCAGTTTCTGTGAATGGAAGACTGGGGACTGTGTTAATATGGGGAATTCAACAGAGGGAAATGACTGCCCTGCATTGTCTGAAAGCACAGTGCTACACAAACATTACTGTTACTAACTGAACTTTTGTCAATGGTTATCACTGTAAAACAGGGTTTTTGTTTAGATGTTGGGAATTCTATAGAGACAAAACATAATAATAGCACTACAACGTAACAGCCATAAAGTGCTGTTATTAAGAAATGTCAGGGCTCACAATGTCAAGTCCAGACAAGGTAAAAAAATAAGACCAAAAATGCAGAAGAAGAGTGAATATTGAACATTGATCTTATCCTTCAAATCTGTTTCCCGCAGGGGGGAAAGCCCCATTCCACCCCCCAACTGCACACGCACACGTCAATGTGGCGGAACAAGTCTACCATACTCCCAAACGCGCACGTGTGTGTACACATACACACACGCACACACACATATATATGTGTGTATATATATATATATATATATATATATATATATATATATATATATATATATATATATATATATATATATATATATATATATATATATATATATATATATACATATATATATATATATACACACACACTCCAAGTCCAAGTTAACCATAACTGGGAATATTCTGAGAAATAATCTCAGACTTAGTATATGTAAGTCTGTTTTTTCAGTTAATCTAAACTACATTACAATGCTTGGCATTATGAGTCCTGACCATTTAAACAGTTACACTATCTTTCGACAGTGGCAAAGATAAGGATGAATCAGTAACATAGCAAAACTGAGTTGAAGCTACCATAAAATCAGCATGCAAAGTAGTAAGACTGTCTTAGTCACACATCTTCGAGTGTCCTTTTGTTCTTAATTTGGAATTGTAATTTAACCCTAAGGGACTTATTTGTGTGTGTTAAAAGGAGCTTGTAGTTTTACAGGGAATTCCAGTATTCTGGGTACATTGTGAGTAATGAGAAGGGTGCACTTGTCATACATCAAGCTTGACTGAATTTCTAATCTTTAATCCAAACTTGACTTAGGAATAGAGTCCATTCCTGTCAAGGTATTAAACATCATACATTTTGGAGAAATTAAAAAAGAAAAAACAATCATAATATGATTGTTACTTCAGAGCAATGTGGTGATCAGACATTTTTGTTTCTGAGAAAGACACTTTTTGTTTGGGTCCCTCAGCCTCAATTTGCCTACTTTGCGAATCTGAGCACATCACTTACCCAGACAGTACTTCCTTTCTGAGATTGAGAAAAGTCTATGTGGATGTTCTACCGTGGTCAACAAATGTATAAATAAATATACTATTTATTACTAGAAAAGGGTATTTTTTTATTTATAAAGGAATTCAACAGATGGGAAAATAACTGCATTACATTATCTGAAACTTTTTCTGACTGCATTTTTTTGCCATTATTTGTAGCTGGAAAAAGAGGGTTTATGTTGAGATATAATGAATTTCCAAACAGAAAAAAAAATAGCAGTACTACACACCTTGGTGGCCATATAACTTTGTTAGTAAGACTGACATTCAAAATTCTGATTCTAAAATACATAGTTTTTTTACTTTAGTTATATTAGTGAAGCTATAGTTATCATATGAGAAAAATTGTGTTTGTATGTGCCAGATGCTGAGCAGCTACGCACTTACTTCCTGATTCTGTGTCACCTGCCTGCACCTTTTTGATGAGGCTAAAAGGGATGGACAGTGTGGTGAAGGTGAAGGAAGTCTTGATATACAAAACATTGTATAACAGTCATTTTAGTGACTCTCATTACCTGTTCTGAGAATAGTCCAATCATATCCCAGGATTTGGTGGGGGTAGCTGTCTCACCAATGTCCTCTGGTGTAGAAGCTCCACCTGTATGTGAAAACTGTTATTGCTGTAGGGAGCTGGTTTTGACATACAGGTGGAGATGCATGGTCGTGAGGCTGTCCAGTGCAGAATTTCCACTCCTAGAGTAGTGTGGCCATCATACCTGCATTTTCATTATCCAAGACAAGCATGGCCACTAGTCCACCAGGGAATTAACTCTATTTTTGAAAAAAACATAGTGAGTCATCCAGAGAGGCTTGTTCTTGGTACTAGAACAGCTCCATCAGTATATGGAACTTGATACTGCAGGACTTCTGGCTGTCCACTATGCACTGCCTGCAGTTTTAGTGCCACACACAGCTCTAACCAGTCAGGGGCAAATTTCAACAGAATCAGGGACAGATCTATTAAAAATCAGGGACATTGTTTAAATATTAGTACATTAATATGAGACATTGGTAAAATAAAAGAATGTTAATTAATATGCATTATGTGAAGTAAAAGAAATCTATAACTCAATTATTGTCATTATTTACTGAGTATAAATCACCACTTTTCCTCCAAAAATCACCAGTTTTAGGAGGGATTAAGAGGGACAGAGCTAACATTTTGAGTCAAAATCAGGGACAGTTGAGAGGCATGGTCCCACAACCAGGTGAAGCTTCAGCCTTGGCAAGAAGCCCACTCAGCTCAATGAACATTTTTCATTTCAGCACCAGTCCAGTTGTTGAATAACACATGCAGATAGACATTAATGTCGGCTTCCACATACCTGCATTGTTTTCTTCCTAAGGGTGATCATCCCATGGTAGAGCATTATTTATTACACTGTTATATCTGGGTTATCTTTATTATAGTGTTTTATCTGTTATTCATCTGTATGCCAAGCATTATTCAATACTAGGATTATTATCCTGTTCCATTCTCCTTTGTTCTTGTTTCTTTGAATATAAATGCATTTAGTTAGTTATTGATTTATTGTCTGATTGCCTGATGGACTGTGCTGTGGTCAGTTTCACTATATGTATTAACACCTGCTGCAGACTAAAGAAAGGGTGTTTTTCCATTATAAGTTGTTTATTGCCCTTATTGCATCATCAGCATGCAGGACCACATGGCTGAATCAAAAAAAAAAAAAAAGCTAAAACAATGAGTAAAAAGGTCACAAAGAAAATCCAATTGGTTAAAAAACACAAAATGAAAAATGTAGCAAATATAGACATCCACCATGGGATACCTTATATATGCAAATTACCATTTAAGGATATCAGGTGTTTCAGCTAAATGGCAATTCCAAATGTCCATGTTTTTTTCTTTTACTTTTAAGTCTATTTATGGACAATTTACAGGATTATAAAGCCAAAGCCCTCTAGCTCTACTTACTTTTTTTTATGGCATCATCAAAACAGAATAAGAGGAAACTTTTTGGAAACACAGGGTTGTCATACCTAACTGATATCTGTAAACATTAAGGTGTCTACAAAATATCCCACCTAACAAACTAAAACGAGTAAAAAGGTCACACAGAAAAAAATAATTGGTTAAAAACACAAAAGGAAAACTCTAGCAAAACTATACTTTCCACTGTGTCATACCTTAAACCTCTTGTATCAGTGGCATCATGGGATATATGCAAATTACCCTTTAAGGATATCAGGTGTTTCAGCTAAATGGCAATTCTGTATGTCCATGAATTTTTCTTTTACTTTTACTTCTAAGTCTGTTTATGGGCAATTTCAGTCCAATAAAGCCAAATACCTATCAGCTACTAAAATACAGAACAAGCATATAATAGTCTATCAAACTGAATTAATAAATTACAGTGAAGAAACAAATTTAAAATACATTTTAGATTTTGAAAATCCATTTTAAATGTTGCAAAAAGAAATGGAAAGAAAAACTTTGCAAATGATCTTTCAGCTTTTAAATGTTTACTTCTGAGTAGAAAAGGAGCTTGCCTTGCATGCCTATACGGAATTCCACTGAGGGAGAAGTCTTACTTGTATTACATTACTTGGCAACACTGTCAAGCACACGTTACTGTTAACAAGCTAATTTACACATTTTGGGGGGAATTCCTAAGAGGGACAATAGAAACTGCATTACAATGTCTGAGAACATTGTGCTGCAAAAACTTTGTTCTTGCAGACCGGATTAAAACAAATATTCATAAATGGCAAAGGAGGGAGTGTTCTTATTTTATGAATTCCACAGAGGAAATTTCTAACCTCACAAGAACACTACGGCAGATCAGACATTTTTGCTACCTACATTATGGAAAACATTAGTGTTACTTCTAAGTGAAAAAGAAGACTTCCTCTAACACTGGAAATTGCAAATTCCTCACTGTAGTGGTATATGACACATATTAGGCTTTGTCTGACAAATCACCTGAAAGTACTTAGAATGAAATAAACTGGAGTTTGTGTCAGTAAGGTAATAAATATTTGATTTTATTTTTCCTCTTGGTTTACAAGAACCAAACAGTATATAAAACCACAGACTTGTACAGGAGAAGCAAAAGATCTAAAATGTCTTAGGAAAAATATTGCAACTACTGCCATGGAGGCGATATTTGCAGACCATGGCTTTCCAAAAGAAACAAGTCATGAGTCATTGCATACATGATCTGCTGTGGACTATTCACATTATAAACAGCACATATGAGGGAGGTCTTGGGCACCTGTGAAAAGTAGATGTGACATGTACAAGACCATATGGGTCCTCTTACTTGTCAACACACAGGCTAGAGGCAGTAATTGCCTACACCTGTCGCCCTTGGGATTCCGGATACTGGCTAAGGCTCTTGCCACCCCTATAGCTATGTCAAGAATCTCAATGGCAACACTCAGATCTGCTCTGAATTACAGCACAATGGCACTAAATATACAGAACCAACTGATATTGCCAACATCCTGGCAGATAGGTTCAGTGTTAACTTTACCCCCCTCTCACCCCCTAAAGGGCCCATCTCTATACCGGAAGAATGCAAAGTTCCTATAATCATGGCTGCACAGGTAAAAACCACACTCTCCAAAGCCAAGAACACAGCATCCATGGGACCTGACAACATCTCAGGCTGCGTTCTACATGAACTACAGAATGAATTGGCACCCCACCTAAGTACCATGTTCAATCATAGCCTCACCTCAGGCTTTGTACCCACTGAATGGCACACAGTGATGGTTATCCAACTCCACAAAGGGGGAGCCACCACAGACCCTGGGAACTACTGCACCATTAGCCTGATGAGCCTGGTCTGCAAGGCTATGGAATGTATCATCATGGAACTTATAAACAATGACATTGGTAATCTCCAAACTCTGGACCCCACCCAGTTTGGGTTTGTAAAAGGCAGATCATGCCTCCTAAATCTGATAGATTTCTTTGAAGCAGTCACCAAAGCCGTAGATGAGGGTAAGGTGGTTCACACAGCCTATCTAGATCTCGCCAAGGCTTTCAACACCATCCCCCACTCTGGTAGTATAAATAAACTCACTAAACTAGGTATAAATCCCTATGTCACAAGATGGGTTGCCAACTGGCTCACTGACAGAACCCACACTGTGAAAGTAGCAGACTCCAAATCTGAATTCAAACTAGTGACAAGTGGAGTACCACAGGGTTCAGTCCTGGGTCCTCTCTTGTTTGGTATCTACTTCTCTGAAGTACAGGCTAACACAGAAGGTCTTTGGCTAACAAAGTTTGCAGATGACTGCAAACAAGGAGCCATAATCAAAACTCCTAATGATGAGGACATCCTATAAAAGGGTCTCACAGAGCCAGATGCCTGGTGTCAAAGCCATGGCCTCAAGCTCAAAGCCAAAAAGTGCATTGTCGTCCCTTTTGGTAAAAACTCTGTACCCATGAACTGCCACATAGGTGGTAGTATACTTAACACCAAAAGTATGATAAGAGACCTTGGGACACAGGTGGACAGTAGTCTCTCCTTTGATAATCACATCACCACAGTAGTCAGGAAATCCTTTTACATGGCACACCATCACAAAAGGTTTCTCATCCAGGAAAAAGGTCATTGTTCCCCCTCTATTCATCACTCATTAGACCCATTATAGAATACAGCACCACTTTTGGTATGTACCTTACAAGACACCTACAACAACTGGAAAGGCTGCAGAAATACCTCACAAAGAGGATTACCAGCCTCAAACAGATGCCCTACGCAGACCATCCCAAAAAACTGCAGCTTTACTCCATCGCATATCGCCTACTCAGAGGCGATCTCTGCCTACCATACAAAGCTATGTCAAACCCAGAGCTGTTGGACATGCTCCACTTAAAGAAATCCCAATCTGTCCAAGCTACACGGTCTAGGAACCTAATCCTTGTCACAACAATAAACAGAACATGCTGGAGGGATAGATTCCTGTCCCAAATACTTCCCATACTCTGGAGCAAACTACCTATCTATATCAAACAAAGCTCCTCAATAACCACAAAATAATCCTGTAAAATGCTGAATAAGGAATCACAGCTTAAACAAACCTCGGACAGATGTATCTTTTTATTTTATAAAAACACAAAAAACAAACCACTCAGGTTAAACACTTTCATCTACCACATTAGACTTCATCAGAACACCATTGCAGTAATCAAAACAGTTTAAATATTATTATATATCCAATGGGAATGGACAAACAAACTTTTACATTACATATTCATGATCTAATGAATATTCATACTGCTAAAATGCATGCCAACTCTCTTAAAACTACATGTATTTTTGTACCATAATTAATAAAATAAAATACATAAACATAACTACCAAATGCTCCCCAACGCTTCCTATATCCTTCTTTAGTAAAACATATATATATATATATATATATATATATATATATATATATATACACATATGAAATCATATGAAATCATATTATAAGTAATAATATACACTCACATATGAAATCATATTGTAAGTAACAAAAAAAATATATATATATTTGTAAATAAAATGCTAAACAATGTACAAAAATACATTTAATGATATAGTCAAATACGACATATATATGCAATTGCATATATTAAATGTATTTTTGCAGTGTCTACATGTGGTAGATGAAAGCGCTTAACCAGAGTGGTTCATTTTTTATGTTTTTATAAAATAAAACATACGTCTGTCTGAGGTTTTTTTGAGCTGTGATACCTTATTCAGCATTTTACAGGGTTATTTTGTGGTTATTGAGGAGCTTTGTTTGATATAGATATGTAGTTTGTTCCAGAGTATGGGACTATGGTTATTGAGTTGGGTATTCGCTGCAGTACTTTTAAACAAAGCTCCTCATTAGCACTCTTCAAGAAAAATCTTGATTGGATGGGAGACAGGAAATTCACCCTGGAGATCACATCTGTGGCTCTGCTCGACAGAGGCATAGGAAAATAATTTTCTTGGGTGGCAAAAGCCAGGGCACCTTTTTGGCTAGGCTTATATAGGCCCCAGGGCCAATAGCCTAGTACCTACCTATAAGACCTCAGACAATGAAAGTCAAAGGCAGCAAAAGAGGCAGATGAGCTACACTGCTGGTTTCCATATATAGAGTTATTGCATCACATACCGAGGCAACAGACAGAGCATTTCATGGTATAAGTTTAATAACCAATAGTGAAGTTCACTGGCAACACATTAAAATGATAATGTCAGATTCTTTATCACCACTAAAGTGTGTGTGTGTGTGTGTGATATATATATATATATATATATATATATATATATATATATATATATATATATATAGGTCTATTTCACATCACCTAAAACCCATTTGACTGGCTTTCATTTCACTGAGACCAAATCACCTAATTTTCAAAATACTGAAAACTCATTTGACTGAATCTCATTTCACTGAATTGTAAGCCATAGACATGATGCGGGTTTCCATTCAACTGTGACTTGCTTGGGATAAAAAGAATTTCTGTAACTTATGGTGCTGACTGTCAGAATGCCGATAGTCATGTTGAAAGTAGTGTTGTAGAGTTTTTAAGCGGGGGTATGTACTTACTACTGTAAGGCTAGTAAAAGATATATGCCCTTTTTTCCACTTTAGTGTGATCCTGGAGTTAGTATATATAGTTGGAGACGTGGGGGGCCATAGCCCCCCACTTAGTTTGGTTTTATATTGTCCGGTTTCTGTTAGGATGGTAACTAAGTAGTTTTTAAGTTCTGGAAAGAGGTAGTTATTAGTGTTGTGAGTATGTTTGTTTATGGTTTAACGTTTAGTCTTTTGAAATTTAGCATTATAAGCTTTTGGTGAAATGAGATTCAATCAAATGAGTTTTCAGTATTTTGACAAATTAGGTGATATGATCTTGGTGAAATGAAAGACAGTCAAATGGGTTTTAGGTGATGTGAAGTAGACCCATATTATTTATATATATATATATATATATATATATATATATATATATATATATATATATATATATATATATATATTTTTGTTTTGTTTTGTTTTTTGCTGAAAATGACTTTGATGGCTGTTAATGCCCCATGTCAACAATCTGTGCAGAATTAAACAGATATGCAGCATAAATTTTGAGCACTTAAAATATATACTATATATCATGGAACCCTCTGCCACTTTCAAGAATTATATGCATTCCTAGGCGCATTCCTTAAAACTATGATGTTTAAGAAAACACAGTCTTTGGGCTACTATTGGCCACTGCTTTCACAACAAATTTTCTTCATCCTTTGAACAAAGATGATTTCCTCTAAGTATTGAAATTCTTCTGTTTTAGCAGCAATATTCCTTCTACACAAACATTTTCTAACTTACAAAATAAACAAAGTTGTTCATTTCCTTAAAAAGCATTGTTAGTACTCTCCTGTACATAGTCTGACTTGGGATGAAGCAGTATATGCAATAAAAAAAGGTTTCATACTGACAAAGAGCTACAAGCTGTGTGAATGGTCAAATGAGACCAGCACTGCTGGGGGTGTGTGGAATTTTACTGTCAATGCAGGATCATCCATTGCCAAACACATCTCTGTCTTTACCTGACACTAGTGATCAGAACCATGAAACACTGTGTGTGCAGACCCTATTAGGGCTAGCCATGAAGGAGATTGTGACACATTTAGTGGGTTTTCTAACTTGGAAGAGATGCATTGTTCACTCACAGATATTATTGTAGCCCAAGGTTTAGACTCCTTCTACAAAGTCTGCAGACAGAGTTTTGTGCAACAGTAAGCACATCTAGGGCAGGTACACTATCAATGCCTCCACACTTCTGATAAGCAAGTTTAAATGGTGACAACAGGATCTCATTAGTAGACAAGGACTGCCCAGTAAAACGTGAGCCATAATATGGAATGCCAGACCAACAAAAGTGCATATGCTTATGACCATTCCCATAGGCATGATGAGAGCATGCAGTACTAAGAGTCCATGGCAACCTACAGTCTAAAGCTCTTAGCAAATGCTTTCACCAAATAGAAGAGTAAAATGGATGGAGCAGATGTGAAGCTACCAAATGCTCAGAATTATGAATGTGCCCAATGATGAAGGGGTGGTGCAAGAAGTTAATTTCCATTTACCAAAGACAAAAGTGTACATCATGTCTGACCTACAAAAGGGCAGTAGTACAAACAGCCAAAAACAATGTATTGCTGGGCTCATATAACTGGAGCTGAATCATGGTCAAATGGGGGCCTAGGAAGGGTAATGGACCAAGCTCCCCTAGCCATTCCAGTGTCCCATCACTTGTCTCTCACTCCCCAGTTACCATAAATACTGCTCAAACCTGTCAGTATGCAGACTATTTTCTTAAATTACTTTTACAATGATCACAGAGATTTGAATTTAATTTAAAACATTTATTTCAAATTTTATAGCACAAACATTGATGGCCATTTCCTAAACAAAACAAAACAGCCACACATCGAAAACAAAATTAGCATGAGCAACAATAAACTTCTCTTCCCTTGTAACTCACATTCATTGAAAATGTATCGGGCCAGTGGTGGATTAAATATACCTTGGACCCCAGGCTGTTTTTAAATCATGGGACCCCCGCACATATATTTAAGACCATGCATAAATGTATGTATTCTTTGATTCACCTTCCTGATAACTTTAAATGATATTTCTTGTTTAATACAGCAATATTTGTTCATATGTGTTTTAAACATTTTTCACAATAAGCAGTGAAACAAATTGTATCAGGCAGTGACAAAAGTACCTATTTCATAACATTTCAGACATAAAGTCCTCTCAAACTGCATTACATCCACTTTATTAACTGCATACACATTACATATATGAGTATGATAAAAATGGTCATAGCAAAGTATTCCAATTTGCTTTACTCAAATGCTCAATAGTCCTGCAAAGCCAGATCAATGATTTTTTAATAGCTCATTAAGGTCAGTCATTTCTATCCACAGGCAGCATGGAAAGCCAGTAATTATAGCTATATTGTTGACTGCATCCTTCTCAGATGTCCATGTAAAAAATTAATAATAATTACCAGTCACATATTTCAAACAAACACACAGTAGACACAGAATCACAACTTAATTCATGCACACTAATCCTGCAAAGCCAGATTAAAGGCCGTTTGAAAGTAACCAGATAATGAGAGCATTAGAAACTTTCATCCACCAAAAGTCTCCCAACACCAGTTATAGACACTTTGTACTATGTACATCCAATATTGAGAAATGAATTACATGTACTTTATTGGCAGCTTTGGATGAACTAAATGAGCCTGTATAAAGATCAATAGCATCACACCATAAGATTCAGTCAAGTATAGTACAGTTTAAGTAGAAGAGTATTTATGAGAGCATAAGAAATATTAACCACTTTGATAAGAGATGCTAAGTTAATATGCACAATCTCTGCAGCAGTAAAAGTCATCTGAATATTTCCAAGTTAAAGAGAACTTTTACTAATGCAATCGACTTTGCATTTTAGTGTTTCACTTACAAATGCACTGCCTGAAGCCTTTTTAGAATAAATTGCCTATGTTGCATTAAAAATGGTGTCCTGGTGATATTGTCATAACATTTCCTGAACTTACCAGCTATACAAAAGGGAATGGCTGGCAAATTACAACATGTTCATAGTTACTAGGCATTCAATCCTGGAGACCATTTCGGAGCCTAGCCCAAGTTCCCAATTGCTCAGAAGTGCTGTCTGATTAAGTGACTTGTTCAATGACATTCAAGGGTCAGACCTGTACTGAGAGATGTCAGAAGGTGGAAAGATTCAAACCCTACACCTTTGTCACAGGAAGCAGCTCATTAAGTATTTAAGCCCCACATTTGAGTGGGTTTCCTGCTTGTTTGTATTTCGTGCAGCACTGCTACGCACTTGTGCACCATAGCCACAGCTAATTTCTACACTTTTTCCCTTAGATACAGCTGTAGTACATTAGGGTTGTCCTCATCTTTAGTACGTCTATGGTCTAGTAAGTATTGCTAGTGAGCTGTGACCTATTAAACCACCAGCCAAAAACCTCATCAGAAATAACCATCTACAGAGCACCTCCTAGATCAGTTCTAAAAGCATCCCTTTGTGATAACAGTTCTTCAAACCTAGCATTATGAACAGTTGGACTACCCTTGTTTCTTCTGCCAGCCTTGTTGACTTGGGTCTCCTGAGGCAGTGTAGCAACTGCCTCATGTACACTGACAACCCTCTACTAATAACTCACGCTACTACAGAGTGTGAGAGATGTATCTATACAAAAAATCTTGAATCCCTGGTCTCTCACACTCAAAACAGTAGCAGTGAAAAGGTTGCCAACTCACCAACCACTACTCATGCACATAGTACCCACTACTCATACACGTATTACGCATCCAACATATAAATCAACATATGCGGAAGTTCTCTCAAAACACTTACTGAAACACCAGATACCTCCAAAACAAAAGACTGCGACAACTAGCATAGTTCCCACAAGACACACAGCACCCCCAGTGTCTCAACTACCAAGACCTTAAGGCATAACACTCAAAGAAACAAATTTTCTTGTCATCAGAGACTCCATAGTGAGACACACAGATGTCCCACTCAGCAGGTTTGATAAAGAGAAAGTTACAGTCAGCTGCTTGTCTGGTGCCAGGATTTGTCAGATCATGCATACACTCCTGTCTCTTGCCAACAAATACCATTATGACTCTGTTATAGCTCATGCTGGAGTGAATGACCTGATACATACTTCAATGGACTATATGAAGAGAGACATGATTGAGCTCTCAGAGTATGTGTCTCAGACAGGTATGTCATTAGCCTTGAGCAGCATATTACCCTCACCTAGAATGATGCCACAGTATAAACAAAAAATGAGTGATTGCAATAATTGGCTTAGTTTTTGGTGTCATTCAAAGGGGATCCAGTTTCTGTCAGCCTGGGGTGACATGGTCAACAAACCTTGCTGCTTTGCCAGAAATGGTTTGCACCTGGTAGAACTAGGTTTTTGACTCCTGGCAAAGGCTCTTGCCTCCTCCACAGTGCCTTTTTTAGACAAGGTGTCAAAAACAAAATTTCTGATGTGAAAATTGCCAACCATAACAGAATAAAGATTATGCTGCTAAACACTAGGAACTTAAACCAAAACTGCACACCTGGGAAGCACTTCTATCACTGGGGGATGTAGATGGTTATGCCATCACAGAAACTTGTTCAAGGCCTCAGAGATTACCCCAGCCTTGCAAGGCTTCAATGCCTTTCACACCTTCAGACCTCAAAACGAATGTGTGAGAAACCAAAGGAGGTGGTGTTTCTATCTATATTTCAGATAAATTCACCTCCCGACCAATTAGACTGGACAACTCCATGGAGTTACTCCATGTTCAGATTACTGTGGGTAAGACCCCCATCCAAGTCATAGCTAGTTATAGATCCCCCTCCACAGATCATGATGCGCATGAGGCCTACTTGACCAAAGTGGAGTCAATCCAAATATTGCCATCTGGTCAAAGGGGATTTCAATTATCCCACCTACTCTAGCCCTAACTCACTAGCTCAAAGGTTCCTTGATTTTGTTAACTCAAATGCCCTGGAACAAACTGTTCAAACCCCAGCAAGAGGAACAAACATACTAGATGCAGTCCTCAATAACATGACAGATGCACCACTGCAACTGACGGACCCTCATTAGTTAAATCTGACCACAAAGCAGTCACCTTTGAACTGGCACTAAACCAGAACTCACAAAGGGCGAAGTCAAATTAAAAAACATCACCAAAGCACACTATACCCTCCTAGGAGGAAGATATAAATGCATTCCAAGCCCCACTCCCAGCTGAAAGTGGAAAATAGACCAAAGCTTACACTAAAGCCATGCATAATCACTTGTATAAGTGTATAGACTCAGCTGTTCCAGAGAGAATGAAAGACAATGCCCCAAGTAAAAAAAAGACACCTTGGTGGACATCCAGCATCAACAAATGCAAAAAGCTGCTGTCTAAGAAAAGAAGGATGAGGGCCCCAACAATGGAAAATCACTGTCCTCAGCCTCAACAGGCAAATAAGACAACATGTCAAGTCCTCTAAGGGTAACTTTGAGAAACACTTAGCAATCACAGCCAAGGGTAATCATAAGGCCTTTTACAGCTATGTATGTAGCTTAAAAGGTATGACCCAAGCATGTGCCAAACTAGTGACTAACTGTACACACACACTGATCTTGCAGGGATGGATAACCTGCTACTGGACAGATTTGGAGAAAATTTTACTCCCTTATCCTCTTCAAACTTATCAAACCTTGCTTCCAACCCCCCAACACACACACTATATGTCTGAAGAGCGGGTCATTAAAGCCTTGCCTAAGGGAAAAAACACAACCTTTGTGGGACAATATGGCACCCAAGGCTGTCTTTTAAACAAACTAAAACATGAACTAGCATCACCATTAAGTTCTTAAGTTCATAGTTTAGTACTAAGCTAATTGCCCTTGCGAGCCAATTATCCCTTGTGAGACTCAAACCCTGCACCTTGTGTTTGTACGGCAAACACCTTAGCCATTATGCCAACCCCAGTACCCTATTCTATCACATATAAACCAACATTAGGAGGCAAAAGGTGTCCACAAGTACCAAAAACCAAGCACAAACCAAAAGCACCCAATCCAGGAGGTCAAGAAAAAATAGACGAAACGGTAGATCAGGCAGGCAGTAGTTTAATCCTCATAAACCCACTACAAATCTTTAGTGTTTTCAGCCCAAGAACTTCATCAGATGATACAAACATACTGCTATACCTTCCTTTTTTATATACATAAGCCCCCCACAATTAATTTATTAATCCATTAAACAGTTAATTATGTGTTGATCAATTTTTCATGAAGCATAAAATGCAAGGTCCCATAGAACTAAGAAGCTTCAAATTCAGCAATAAAATAACATATATAAAAAATATATTTAAATATGTTTATACATATTTTTTATATATGTTATTTTATTGTTGTCTATTTTTTCTTGACCTCCGGGATTTGGTCCTATTCTACCACAGCCTAACCATTGGCTTTGTTCCTGCGGAATGGAGAACAGCAGCAGTTATTCCTCTCCACAAAGGTGGCGTAGCAACAGACCCAAGGAATTATAGATGTAGAAGTCTGACCAACTTCATCTTTAAAGCCATGGAACATATCATCATTAACCTCATAAATAAAGACAAAGGTAACATCTAAAACCTGGATCCAACCCAACTCGGCTTCGTCAAGGGCAGATCCTGCCTGTTAAACCTGGTGGACTCCTTCGAAAATGTGACCAAGGCCATTGACGAGGACAAATCTGTGCACACAGTATACCTTGACTTGGCAAAGGCCTTTGACACAATCCCACAGTCAGGCATTACCGATAAACTTAGCAAACTGAAAGCAAACCCCTTCATTGTAAGATGGGTTGTTAACTAGCTCACAAACCAGACACACATTATCAAAGTGGGTGACTCCACATCAGCCATCAGAGCTGTCGCCAGCAGGGTGCCACAGGGGTCAGTGCTGGGTCCCTTACTGCTTGGTATATACTTCTCAGAAGTTCAGGATAAACTAAGGGGCTGTGGCTGACCAAGTTTGCAGACAACTGCAAACTGGGTGCAATTATTGAATCCCCAAATGATGTCAGTATACTTTCGGAGGGTCTTATACAGACCAACAACTGGTGTCTTAGTCACAGTCCCAAACTGAATGCAAAGAAATGCATCATCATTTTCTTTGATAAAAACAATGTCCCTTCACACTATCAAATTAATAACAATACCCTATATACTTACGAAGTGGTAAGACATCTGGGATCACAAGTAGACTGTGGCCTTAACTTTGACCACCATGTGTCTACTGTAGTAAGGAAGGCTTTCTATGTAGGAGACTAGATTAGCAAAGACATCGCCTCTACAGCAAATGAGATTATAACCCCTCTATACCCATCACTAATCAGGCTCATAATTGAATATAACACAACTTTCTGCATGTACTGTACAAATCATGTGAAGAAATTGGAGAGACCACAGAATTTTCTAACTAAGAAGATCAAAGGACTCCAGCATGTGTCTTACACAGACCAGCTAAAGTCCATGTAACTATACTCTGTATCATAGACTTCTTAGGGGAGACTTATGCCTGGTTTACAGAGGAATCTCCCACCCAAACCTAATGAATCTGCTACACATCCAGAAATCAAACTGGACTAGAACTACCCATTCCAGGGACCTAAATATGGCCTGCAACTTGAATAGGACATGCTGGAGGGACAGATTTGTCTCCCAGTCACTGCCGCATCTTTGGAATAGGCTGCCAATTCATGCGAATAAGAGCACCTCTTTGACCTGTACAAGTGGATGGGGCACCGTAAATTCTTAACGGGAACAGCACCTACAATCCTCCTGGACATGGGCAGTCATTAATAAATATAATCCTGGATACTGTCTATAGATCTATGTTATTACATTGGGATGAAATGGCTAGGCTTGACATGACCTCTGGGTCGATAGCCTAGTAACCTCCTATAATTCTATGAAGTTAGAGCTTTAGTCCTCTGCACTAACAGTTTTTAACTAAATGCTGAAATCCTTTACAATCAGATCTTTGTAGAGAAGACAGTAACTCAGTAATATGCAGTAATGACTGCATAATGGATGCTGAAGATCAGATGGTTCTGATTATCACTCCAAATGATGCAGACTATCTGATCTGACAAATATCATCCCCTTTGCAGTTGCTGGGGGCTGTAAAGAAGGTACAGCAAAAATATATTACAAAAATGCAACATGCTTGCCTTGGACTACTACAACACAACATGTTTAGTCTAGATTACACAATCCAGCCCTATTCATTAATTCATTCTTTAGTGCAATTAATGAAGCATAACAATTAAAGACAATGCAAATGACGTAGCAGCAGCTGTTGTTCAACAACCCAAAAGTCATACAAAAATCATAGCAATTACTGCATACAAAATACTGTTTTGAGGGGGGGGGGCTTACATACTTGTAGGACACCTACGTCTCATTTCTGACCTCCATGTGTCTTCTCTCACCATGAATAGCTATCCCATCTGACATCACTCAGTACAGGTCTGACCACCTGAGTGGCAAATAATGTTGTATTGTTGCAGCATACACCTTCAAAGTCTACAGTCAGATTATAGATAAATGGGACCCTATGCAGAGTAATAAATCAGGCCACTGCCACCCACACCGATATCTATTAGTCCATTTTCCCCAGTTATCATAAACACTGTTCAAACCTGGCTCAGTGTACACATTATTTTCTTCCTTACTTTTGCAGTTATCACAGGAATTTGGATTTCATTTAAAACTTTGGTTTCAAATTTTACAGAAAAAACACCGACAACCATTTTCTAAACAAAACACTATCACTCTGAAAACAGACGGTGTGAGAGACAGTAAAACAACTCTTCCCTTGAAGATCAAATTGAGTGAAAATGCATCTGACAGTCCATGTAACTACCAGAGATGTGCTACGATTCATACTGAAATAGCATATAGTGAAGTACTAATTAACATATATGTGAAGGTACAGGTATTCAAATAACAAATGTGTAACCCATTTGCTAACAGCCTGGGACAGGTCACTGCACCTTTTCAAGAGCAGCCTAACAGTCCTGTCTGTTGAAGTAACTTAGCAGAGCGACACACAACACAAATGAAGGCTGAGGTAATCAAACCCTGTACTACAAGAAACAACTCTAACAGCTCATAGACTTACTCATTTGCACTCAGTGTCAAACAGTCTTGTAGCCCAAACACAGTGCATTTCTCACATGTGTGCCTCCAAAAGAATAAACAAGCTAAATTAAAAATGTATTTATAGTTAAAATATTAACAAACTCAGATTTTATGCTAATTTATTCAAGCTAAATAAACACTGTCAACATTCAACAGAACAAGGAAACAAAATGATCACATCCAAAGAACATCGCTCGTGATAATACCCTTGTTTACTACAGTTAATTTCCTTCTTTTTCCTTTACATTGTAATTAGTGTGTCATAAGTAGTTACTAGGTTTGCAGCACAGGGAACAAGTGAGGACCCTAGTCTAAATTACCATTTGCCCCAAAGCACTGTCTGGATAAGTGACTTACCCAAGGACAAGGAATGAACATGAGGCAAAATCAGAGATGTTCAGCAAAACTGTAGACAGATAAGAGCTGACTACTATAAATCATTTAAAAAGTTAACAGAATGGGTTTTGCATCAACATGCAGTTTGTGTACCACAAAAACTATGATACTCTAATGACTAACACTGACTGACTGCAAGCCTCTGTGATTTACCAAAGAAAAGGAATGAAAAAAGAAGTTAGTGGCGGTCTGGCAGTTGGTGTGGAGGACTAAGGCTTTTGCCTCTGGCAGCTAAGGTACAGAGTTTGACTCTAAGTCAATTAACAAAACAGTGCCCCCTACGTGAGGCATTATACATTTACTTACACACACACACTCAGCAGTACTACAAAGAGGTACCTCCAGAAAGTGTTCATGCAGAAATGTAGTTCATCAAATGATGAGTCTTTGATACCACTTCATTTAATTACTGCACTAAGTCTGCATGATAGCCATTTCAGTACTGCAAAGAAATCAAATCCTCCATGTCTCAGCTGCCTGCATACCTTAGTCACTACCTATGTCATTGGCTCAAATTAGATGTCCGTTTCCTGTGAGTGTGTGTTTGTGCAACTGTTGCATTACAAACGTCATCAGGACATTCAGATTTTTTGTTTTAACGTGTTGTGATCTGAGCAGTAGGATATTCAGACTTTTTTGAAATAAATATGTTGTAATCAATTTATTTAGACTTTTTTTTTAATTAATGTTGCATTGCTGGGCCCCAGGCAGTTGACTAGGTCATCTTGCTCTGAGTCTGGCCCTGAAGACACTTACACAAACTCAATGCATCCCCTGATATAAATACAAAGGAACCATATGATTAAAAAAAATAATTTTGGCAAAATGGACACAGTGAAAAAGACTTAACAAATAAGAACTTGGCATGTTCTTCTCTGATAATGAGGGATATTCTCTTGCATATTATGAGCTTGTATGCATACTGATTATCAGGAAATCTGCCACAGAGATCATGCAAATTGTAGCAGCATGTGTATAGGCCCTTTGCTGCACACTTGGTGCATTATGGTCCATTGAAGTATCCAAGTAGTATTTCTTCACCCACTGTGCACTGCCATTCCTCCACATATTAAACACAGGTATTTTTTCTAACTCTACCAAACTAATAACACAAAAGTAGAGTAGATACTCCTGGATGTCCCCAGACATGCTAAAGTTAAAGAGTATCTCTGCTGTGATGATCCATGGTTCCTTCCTTTACTTCACAAATATAACTCTTCGCCTGCACTCCACCTTTTCTGTTTCCATTTAGTTTCACCGTGGTCTGAAAGATCATGCAAAGAAATGTTAATCAAAAATGTAAAACATTCAAGAGCGATTTTCGTACAAGCAGCAAAGCATCCACTAAAATGGCAAATGTCCGTTGACATTTTATCTTTTTTTTGTCAAGGTACATTCTAGTTTTTAGACTGTGGTATATACAACAGTAATTCCTGTACTCATTTCTGAAAGAAAGTAGGTGAAGGGCATGACTAGCAATGTCTTCACAGCCAGTTGCTTAAGGATACGAAGGTGAGTACACAATCATCTGGGACTGAGATATGGTTCACAACTGCCATCATATTTCTACAGTCATCTATTTAGTGATACAAAGGTGACTGTGTAATCATCCAGGATTAGAATATAGTTCATAACTACCAACATATATGTTTAAGGATACATAAGGGTATATCATTTGGGACTGGTATGTGGACGACAAGGGTTTTGGGGGGATCTGGAGAATCATAGATGTGCATTAGGGAAAGTGAGACTTTTGACCATAAAAAAATACATTTCTTTTAACTTATGTGAGACTATTTTATTGTATAAGATGCCATTTCTACTCCAAGGCATTTTTTTGCACTGTGGAGTTTTTATACTGGAAAAATCTGTGATTTACATGACAGATACATACTGGCTTATCATTCTTGGTCGGGATGGTTATGTATGAAGAAAACACTGGTGATGTTCTTGCTGGCCTTTCAATATTTTACCATACTTCACTTTCTTCATATAATTTTAAAAGATTTTGTAAAGCGTGTTTGCTGTTAAGATAGAAAAAATAATGTGTTCCTGCTCGGACGTTATTGCATAAACTGTAGTCTTACTGTTATTTTTCTTTGTAGAGATTATCATCTCTGCTACGTCAGCCTTCTGCTAGTACACTAAGTGAACAGAACTATTTCATATCTGTGTGGCTATATATATATATATATATATATATATATATATATATATATATTTACACACATACATGCATGCATACACACATATACGTGTGTGTGTATTTCCATAAATGTAAGCAATACATATTGTCAATATTAATAATATGAAACCTGACCCACTGACACTTGACTCCACAAAATTCTGGGATTGGATCTGCCATGGGACATGGGGGGGTACCTACTAGTTTACAGGTTAAGAAACCGTATGTTAACCAATTTCATGTTGACCAACCAGTCTATCAACAATATTCCTTGCTGCCCTAAGTATATATAGCAATACATTCAACTCACTGCAAACAGTCTAAGTTGTATTAAGAAGCAATTAGTGCTCAGCTTTATATTAAATAGTATGGTAAGCAATGATGAATATGAAGGAGGTGATTAAGAGGCCCAAGTATAACAGGACTGTGCTAATGAAGAAATAGCACAGCATGCATTGTATGTAAATGAGTGAATAATGACAAGCAAATTACTATCAAAGTGCTAAAAAGAGCCACTGTATATACAAATTAACTCAAACATGTTGGTGTGATTCAGAAACATATAAATTTATCATGAAGAGATGCAGTAATCATCTATTCTGATTACTAGGATTTTCCAGCATATAGGTGCTTCACTCATGTTATACTAGACGTGATGTCAGCATTACCAGTGCAATGTGTTAATGGTCACTTTCAGAGCCAGTGTCCATACTATGTATTGGTACCCTCTGGATCACAGTGGATCTACCACATACCTCTCAAACTCTTAAAGCAAGAAATCTGGACAAAGCCTAACATAATGGGGGGGACAAAGGCCCAAAAATAGGGACAGATTTTAAATACTGCTCTCTTAAACCTAGAAAGTTGCTAGAATAAAATGATTTGTTTGAGCATGCATTTTTTGAAGGATGTTAAGTCTGAAACTCAAATGCATGTCATTATTTAGTGACTTTAATCCTTAGATCATCCCAGTAATTTGTCAAAAAATATAACTTTTATGAGGAACAGACCAAATATATGAGACAAAAATCTGGACATTCTGCAAAAATCTGCACAGTTGAGAGGTATGCAGCAGCTGACAGACTCCTCCTTGACCACGAAACTGTCAACCACTATTTTTTAGAAGAGACACCATACAGGAGTTAGTAGACATGAACAGTCCAGAAATAGAATCAAGGATGATGCTTGGAATGCCTATCCCAAAAGAATTGAAATAGACATGAACAGTCCAGAAATAGAATCAAGGATGATGCTTGGAATGCCTATCCCAAAAGAATCAAGGATGATGCTTGGAATGCCTATCCCAACAGAATCAAGAATGATGCTTGGAATGCCTATCCCAACAGACACACAGATTTGGGTAGCATTATTTATTCTTAATAAAGGAACTTTCACCATTAACTGGGGATGCAGTCACTCCATCAATTGACAGGTGGTGTGCAATGCACAGGGTACTATATACAATATATCTGTGCACCATCCAGGCAGTTCTTCTGTTTTCCACATCTGGCAGACATGCAATTAATACCATCTTTTTTACAGGGTGACTTTCCACAATGTCATCTAGTTGGTAGATGAATGCACTCACACACACACACACACACACACACACACACACACACACACACACACACACACACACACACACACACACACACACACACACACACATTCTGCTGACCCCCATTTGAAGATCTCAGACCAAGGCACAGATGCCATACACCATCACTCATATCACAGCCACTGATCATCATCAAATGCGAGATGTATTCATGAAAGTGTACTTGTACTGCCTGAGCAAACATTGTGATTGTGCAGTAATCACTTAAGACCTACAGTAATCCATTCTAGGTCTGCATTATGTGACACAACAGCAACAGGTCAGTACATGCAAACCAGTACACAAGCAGATGCGGAACATCACAGTACTGCTTGACAGACCTGCTGGAGCAGTGCATGAGCAGTAGGACAAGGTGTCATCAGAAGAACCATCTGCTAGAGTACTGTATGTGAGACAAAAGTAGGTGCAACACCAGCAAAGAGGCAGCATCTGGTACACAACTTTAGGCAATGACAAAGACAACACAGAAAAAAACTGATTCATGCATTAGCATACTAAAGCTATGTTTTATAGTACACTAAATGACCATATAGTGCATCAGACATTACTATACCCCAGAGGGCAGAGGGGGATGGCAGGACACAGTCACCATCATTCACACAGGTGGAACGCAATGGCAGGTGATAAACTTTACCATAGATATAATGGTTATGGGCGGTGGATGTGGTAGACAGGAATGTGTGCAGATGGATGAAGGTAGATAGGGATCACATCTTACAATGTTACAGAAGAGCTTTCATGTCATAAGCATTAGTCAAGAGTACCGTATGGCTCTGCAAGGTGGGGTGGGGGTGGATGCATCCTGCATGACAGATATTGTAGCACTTCAGCAATGTGCACAGGAACCCTGTGGTGGGTCCACATGTGGTGAGATAATAGGTAGACACTGTCTACAAGCCTGAGGATGGCCACAGCTAAGCATTGCACTTAGGTCAATAAAGGCCAGGAACAATATAAAACTGTGGAAGATAGTGGGTGACCTAGAGAAGTATTTATGTACAAGAGAGCCTGATGAGCATCAGCCACAACCATGAAAATCCCCATGCCAAAGGATGGAGGCCAGCCAGACCAGGGTGACAATGATGGAGTCTCCAAAACATTGTGGATAATCCTGGCCTGTAATTGCTCACGGAGCATCCAGATACGTACATAGCTACAATGGCCATTTGCCTGTGTCCTCATGAATACCATATGGGTCACCACTGCCCTCAGCATATGTTTGCTCAAGGTTCCTACATACCATGTCATTCTGCATCAGCTGTTGTCCCCTTTGTATCAATATCTCTTATCTGCCTCTGTCTGTGTTTTCTGTTTCTTTTTTTTTTTGTTCTTGCTACCTTCTCTATTCCTTTCTTACTTCCTCCCCACAACATCTCTCTCTACCTTTCTTAAAAAATTGAAAATGGGTACCTATCTTCCACAAACAAATGCTCTTCCTCTGCACTAGCTTGCCTTAATGTTACTCTTATGTGTGCTTCACTTTTCGTCATTGCCCCATTTATGGCTTTACTATTTTCTTCTGTTTATTCCCATTTATATGATAAACTGAGTTGACACTTTGCTATGCTGGCCCTCTGTGGCAGTGTTGCAGCTGTGAGGCACTTTATTCCTCATGAGCATACATCACATCAGGCACACCATCTAAATGCTCCTCTTCTCACCTTTGTCATGTGAGCATCCATTGCACAGCCACTTCCATATTGTGATTGCTGCCATTACTGAAGCTGTGATAATTTACTATGCAGCTCCTTCCCCAACATGCTGTCACTGTAAAGGACATGATAAATACCAGATCTAAATTGGGCCATGTTGTGGTAAAAGATACGTGCTGTTTGGTGCAGCACTGTGATGTTACAAATATATGTCCTTCCATATCACTGTTGCAGTATTCATCACCTCTGGGATCCCCTGCCAAGGATAGGCCAACATCCGGCCAGTATATAAAAGTCTTAATTACCTACGACAGTCATACATCCCTGTGCAAGTGCAAGGCATAAAGGTGACATACGAATGCTCCCAACCCAGAACTTCATTGTTGCTAATCTAAATGCCATTATTGTACATCTGCCTGATCTCCCTTCAGTTTGCTGGTTATACCAAGCCTACGTCTTCAAAATAATTACCCTGTTGCGGTTCCTTTTTCTTTTTATTATATTTTTCAGTGGGTTATGTCATCCAGGAAAATGTCACTGGGGGTGGCAAATTCCCCATAAGGACCTCCGCAATAGCTGCCTGTTTTGCTTAGGTGCATCTCACCACCACACTCAGTATTCCATCTGTCAGGCTTTTGTACCCAAGTCTTTAAGTAGCCATCTTTCTTCTTTTTGCATTTATCTTGAGAACCAACATCTCAGGCTGTTCGCCCAAGGTAAAATTGTTAGAATTCACTCACCCAAAGGTACAGTTCCTGTTCAAGAAGGCCAAGAACTCTAGGCCTGAGCCTTCTGCTGTCCAGCCTCCACCAGACATGTCTTTTGAGGTGAGTGAGAACCCAGAAGTCAGGCCAGTATTACCATCACTTTCTTCCACCATGATCTTCTGTGAGGCTGGCACGGAACCTGCTTCTTGCATGTCCTCTGAGGCATTGCAAACATCCACCACAGGTTTTGTGGGGGAGCCACATCCAATTATCTCCAAGAATCCTAAAGCGATTCCTCAGAGCCTTGTTAGGGAAGAGGTGCTATGTACCTTGATTGAATACAGGCTGGAGTCCGAACCGTCCCATTTTTGTCAGGGTGGATGTCCCCTTAAGAAAAGACAGAAGTCTAAACATGTGGTGTCAGCTATCAGGAATCCTCAGAGAGAATAGCATGACTTCATCAAGACTTGTTCAATGCCGTGATGCCTTTGAAGCCTCGTGAGGGGGTTTCAGTCCCTGCACGCTCTTGGTCCTCCACCCCAAAATAAGCAAAGGACTCTAAGTCCTCAGATGAGGATTCTGACTATGATGCTGACTTCTTAGCCAACTCCTCTCAATTGTCTTCTACTTTAGGTTATGGTTCAGAGGAGGAGGACTTTGTCATTCCTGATTCTCCTTTGCAGGTGCTTTCTTTTGTAGACATGGTCTTGTGTATCATGGAGCATTTTAAATGGGATTTATCCCAGGTATCATAAATCCAGAAAAGGTATTATGAACTGTTAGAAATGGCCACTCCTAAACCTATAAACCTAATTCTGTCCCTTCTGTCTCGGCTGCTCTATTGGGTGCCTTCTCTGTTGCTCCCCTGGCACCAGACTCCCAACTTCCAGCTCCCAAGAAGCCTGACAGGTTCTATAAGGTGCTGGATGTCTGCACATTCCTATACAAGTGAGTTTCATCTGATCCAGTGGTGATTTCTGTGTCTATTGAAAAGCCTTCAAGGCTGTTGTCTTCTTCTAAGCTCCTTCCTTTGAATAAGGACAGTATAAGAAAGTACACACTTCTGCTATTTTAGCCTTTAGGGTTATTAATTACCAGACCTATATGACAAGGTACATTTTGTCTCTTCTTTCCTATATTGGGAGGATTGTTTCTGATATGCCTGACTCTGAGGGTAAGGCCTCAGCTTTTTCCTTACTGGGTTCCACTTCTCAAGTTACCCTTTACTCTATAAAATGCAGCTATGATATAGCTGATATCTCCTCTAGGGCTGCTGCCCCAGTCCTATGATGAGGCACTGAGGCTGGCCTCATCTTCAAGCCTTGCCAGATAATATTAAAGCAAAACAACTGAATGCTCCTCTTGATAACAAACATTTGTTTGGCACTGCTGTGGAAGAGCTTTTTAAGACCTTGCAGGTCATGAATGAGATGAAACACATCTTGTTTCATTCATTCATTCATTAATTCCCAAGTTGTGGAGGAACTATCCTAGTAAGACTGCATTTTTGTGCAGACTGCCCAGACAGTCTTCCAAGGGTAAAGAAGGCTCCTAGGCATATTTTTTTCTGATAAGCCTACTCAAATGCCCAGGGCCCCAAAACAGTTGTTTCCTGACAAGTATGTACTCACCTGAATTTCTGCCCTCCCTTCCTCTCAGCCAGGTTAATTTGTTCCTCAGGCTTTCCCTGTCTCTCCCAGTTTGGCAAAGGATCACCACAAACTCTTTGGTTCTGTCAATTATCTAATCAGGGTTAATTTATGGCCTTTTCCTCCTTCTCCAGTATCTCTCAACCTCCTGCAGAAAAGCTTCCTCATTTGACAGTGGCATTTGCAGGGTCTGTTAAGCCAGGGTACCATTCAACCAGTTCCAAAGACCGAGAGGGGTTTAGGATTTTCATTCCAGTATGTTTCTGGTCCCCAGGAAAGAGAGGTCTTGGACACCTGTCCTGGATCTTTCCTTTCTGAGCATTTTCCTCAAAGTGCCATCCTTTTGAATGGTTTATCTTCAGATTATGTTCCCCTGTTGCTTCCCTAGGCTTTTTTGTTTCCCTGGATCTAAATTATGCCTACCTTCATATTCCTATACACCATCTATTCAGGAAATGCTTGCATTTCTCTGTTTCTTCCTCTCATTTTCAATTTACTGCTTTAGCCTTTGAGCTTTCAACAGCCCCAAGTGTATTCACCAAATGCCTTGTTCTAGTAGCCACAAGCTTCAGGGCATTCAGATATTTCCCTATCTGGATGACCTCTTGCTTCAAGCCACATCCCAATCCAACCTGGTGCAGGATCTTCATTTTACCCAGCTTCTATTATACAGCCTGGGGTTCAATATCAATCTTCAGAAGTCAATGCTGACTCCATCTCAGGATCAGATTTTTTTCGGCTGGAGAATCTGTTCCAATGCTAGCCTGTTTTTCTACCTCCAATGTTTTCTCTCTCACAAATTTTCTTTTCCTGCTTCCCCTGTCTTCTCTTCTGGCCAAGGCATTTCTCAGGGTTCTGGGGTTCATGGTTTCTACCATCCCTATGCTTCCCTGGGTCAGGCTTCAAATGAGAACATTCCAATAGTACCTACGATCAGTGTGGCTTCAACACTGCCACTCACTAATATAGTTCTTCTGCTCCCTTGTTTCAAACTGGAATTTCATTGGTATGTTTAATAGATCTCTCTCGATCCAGGTGTTCCTTTCCAATCTCCTCAGCCATCCCAGGAACATTTCATGGATGCTTCAGAGCTGCGGTAGGGAGCCACTTCAGGCATCATGAAGGTGCAGAGCCTTTGGTCCCCTCATCAGAGGGCACATCACCTCAATGTCAAGGAAATAAGTCCTCTCATTCTGGCCCTTCAAGCTTTCCACTTGTTGTGGGGGTCAGGTACCTTGAAGGCTTATGCAGACAACACAACAGACATTTGGTATATCAATAAACAAGAGCACATGAGGTCTTACCTTCTTTGCAGATTAGCCCTTCAAGCATGGGAAATAGCCATCAATCTGTAGGTGCCTTTACAGGCATTCTATATACCTTCAGAGTGCAATCTTGTGGCAGATTCTCTCAGTAGGTCCAGGACATAGTCCCATGAATGGATGCTTCACAGAGATCTGTTTCTGGAGATAGTTCATCCATGGGATATGCCTCAAGTACATCACTTTGCCCCATCTCTGAACAGGCAACTTCCTCAATTTGGTTCCAGAGTCCTAAAGTCCTTTGGCTTGGAAAATGGAAGTCATGGCTTTCTCTTGGAAGGGAATATTCCTGTATGCCTTTTCTCCCCTTCTTCTTTTTCTCAAGGTCCTTCATAAAGTTGAGAGGGACTTGTAGATCAGAGTGTGTGATATACCTTTAAGAAGCTTTCCAGTCAACAGGCATGTGCATATAAGTACCGAGCACATGCAAGGAAGAGTGCATTTTGCAGTGAGCGGCCAAGGTGTAAGCATGCAAGTGTGTCAGTCATTCATTTAAGTTTAATGTTCCTGCTATCCATCCTGATGTTTGTGTGTAAAAAACTACTTAAATGAACACCAAGACTCATTTTATTCAAATACATAAGACAAGCAACATGGTGTCAAAAAGGGATCCAGAGTCAAAATCATGAGGTGCATAGTTAAATTTGGAGGAAATACAGGTGTGGATCATCCCTACTTCTCAAATGACTCACAAACAGGCCAGAAACAAATTCCAGGTAATAATATACTTGCATAAATGATTTTTTAACCAGCAAATATAAAACAAAGCACTCAGAACACTCAAAAAATGAATTTTTAATTAAACAAAATGTCTGAAACTGCGACATATTGATAAAAATATTCAAAATAATTACAAAAGCATTTGAAACAATATCCTTATCACATAAAATGTATAAAAGAGAGAAACCAACCATATTTTTCCACTATGTGCTACTTTTTCGCATTAACTAAAGCTATTTGAAGTATCTGAAGTGTGCAAAATGTTGGCCAGTGTGGGCAGTATTATAGTACAGTTATTTCTCAGAGCACAGTCATTTCAAAGAGATTTTGTGCATTTGAATATTATTACTAGTATCTGATGTGTATGCATGTTCATACATAATTGCAAGGGCCATATTTGCATTGTGTTTAAACAATTTGTAGGCATGGCAGAAGGATTTTGCAAACCAAGTCCACTTGTGTTTGATAACAATACTGGAGAAAATTGGATAGTGTTTGAGCAAGAGTATGATATTTTCATACAGGTTGCTTTTTCTGACAAAGGCATTTTCTCTGCTTAACTTCGCTGTTCATAAGCCATTGAAAGGGGGCATTCATTTGTGTATGCACCTGCTGTGTATGCAGGGGAGGGGGAAACAACCATACAGTGGTATCAGCTAAAACTCAGGAAGACCCTGAGTGCTTAAAACATAAATTTAGAGAAATATGTAACTCCCAAACAAACATTACAATGGAAAGACGTTTATTTTACACATGAGATCAAAATCCTGGTGAAACGTTTGCAGCATATATAACTGACTTGAGAAACAAGGCAAAAACATGCAGATTTAATGATTTAAGAGATGACTTGATAAAAGGCTTGTGTGTGGTATTAAAGATAATGCAGTGAGAGCGTTTGCTTCGAGACAGTGATTTAACTTTGAATAAGGCCATTGAGATTTAATATGAGCTCACAGAAAAGCACACAAATAGCTTCTCCTGCTAATGCTGACAGTATGCAGCACATGGTTAAGACATACAGGCCCAAGGGTGGGGCAGCTTCAGTGAAATCCAGAGCCTTTCTAGCAAATTCAGGCAGTTCCAGTAAAATCCAGAGCATGTTCAGTGAAGCAGGGGGGTGAGTCAGCAAAATCGAAACTCTGACACTAACAATAAACCAATGAAGTTAGCTGCATTACAAACTTTATTAATTGTCATAATTGTAGGGGAAATCATGAACCTAAGAGAGAAAAGTGCTTAGATTTTGGTCAGCAGTGCCACAAATGTAAAAAGTGGAATCATTTCAAATGTTCCTGCAAATCAAAAGGGGCACATTCTTTTATTAAAAGTGAATATTCAAAGAGGCCAGTTGATCAACTACAAAGCTGCGACCCTACTTTTTATGTTGATGGTGTGTCAGCGCTTGGTGAAACAATCAATGCAGAAGATTTGTGGGCAAACAATGAAGTATTTTGTACTATTCTGATTAATGGGAGACCCATAGCTCTCAAAGTTGATATTGGTTCAAACTGCAATGCTATGACAGCAGAAATGTTTGCCAAAGTAACTACTGGTGAGAAGCTTGATCTGACAAAGTGTGCAAAACCTGCTGATTATGGTGGTGAAGAAATTCAACCTGAGGGCTCAGTAGTGCTTTCATGTTACTCTACTGGGATCGGCTATGACTTGCAGTTTTATGTAGTCAAGAGAACCATGCAGTCATTGCTAGGCTTCAGAGACAGTTTGAAAATGGGACTGCTTTCATTTAATAAGGAAGTCCACCATGTAAGCTTGAATGATAGCTCAAATTTTGCCCATACTCTCAAGGC
Source organism: Protopterus annectens (assembly GCF_019279795.1). Taxonomy (NCBI): domain Eukaryota; kingdom Metazoa; phylum Chordata; order Ceratodontiformes; family Protopteridae; genus Protopterus; species Protopterus annectens. The sequence continues at coordinate 1,250,552,884 of NC_056725.1, forward strand.
TCAGATATACAGAATGGTGCAGCAAGGATTAATTTGCCCAGTTGAAGAACCAACTGAATAGGTATCCTCCATGGTAGTAGCTAATAAGAAAAGCTAAGATGATATTAGAATATGTATTGATCCAAGAGACTTGAAGAAAGCACTAAAACAATCTCATCATCTAATGCGCACAATGGAAGAAGTTGCTGCTCTTATGCCAAATGCCACTGTTTTTTCTGTCTTAGATGTAAAAAGTTCATTTTGACAAATTTTGATTGACTGACAATCTTCATTGCTTACCACTTTCAGTACACCATTTGGAAGGTATAGATTTTTGAGAATGCCGTTTGGAATAAATTCTGCCAGTGAAGTCTTTCAGCATGTAATGGAGCAAATTTTTTTCTGGCTATCCATGTGCTATTATAGTAGATGATATTTTTGTAGGAGGTAATGGTGAAGTCCAACATGATAGAAACCTCAGGAAAGTTCTGGAATGTGTTCATGAAGTGAACCTTAATTTGAATCCTCAGAAATGCAAATTCAGGCTACAAAAAGTTACTTATATTGGTCATTTGTTTACCACTTCAGGCTTACAACCAGATCCTTCCAAGCAAACAGCAATTCTTGAGATGCTAGCTCTAATTTCCAAGCCCTACAATGTTTTCTTGGCATGGTCAACCATTTGTGCAAGTTCATTCCAGATTTCAGTCAACTTTCAGCATCGCTAAGAGAGCTGACACACAAAGATATAACATGGTCCTGGTCTGAACAACAACAAAGCATTTGATGTCCTGAAACAGAAAATTGCCAGTCTACTTACTTTAAGATACTATGATGTTCACAAACCAGTAACTCTTTTTTGTGATGCCTCTAAGTTTGGTCTTGGTGCAGTCATTTGTCAAGAGGGTAGACCAGTGGCCTATGCATCAATAACTTTACCCAAACCGAGATGCAGTATGCTCAGATAAAGAACTCTAGGCAATTGTGTTTGCATGTTCGAAGTTCAATGATTATATTTATGGCTGACCTATTCAAATTGAGACAGTCCACCAACCTGTAATCACAATTTTGAAAAAGCCAGTGCATGCTTGATTGCAATGCATGATGTTCAAATTGCAAAAGTACAATTTCAATCTTCTTTACACAAAAGGCAAACTTCTTTATCTTGCTGATACTTTATCCAGATCACCCAGAAAAAAAACACTAAACAGCATTAAAATGAGAAACCTGATTTTGAAGTAAAGGAAGTGAGAATTTTTTCTTCCTCATGTCTTGATGAGCTTAGAACTCACACAGCATTGGATCCGGTTCTCGAGAAACTCAACCACTTTATCAGTCAAGGATGCCTTCAAAACATTATTGCTTACCAATAGATATGCAGCACTATTTTCCTTTCAGTGACAAGATATTGATAGAAGATGGTATCATCCTGAAAGGTCCAAAAGTAATTGTTTCAAAATCTTTGCAACAAGAGTATAAAGATCTTGCATCGTGGCCACCCAAGAATTGATTCAACCAAATGAAGGGTGAGAGGTCTAGTATTTTGGCCTTTATGTCAAAAGATATCCAGAAGGTGCTTTCATCTTGTTCTGTTTGTTGCTTGTTCCAAAATCTTTGCAACAAGAGTATATTAGGATCTTGCATTGTGGCCACCCAAGAACTGATTCTACCAAAATAAGGGTGAGAGGTCTAGTATTTTGGCCTTCTATGTCAAAAGATATTGTTCTGTTTGCACTAGTACTAAACCGCATCAACAAAAAGACCCACTACATTTATGCCAGATTCCTGAACTACCTTGGTTGACAGTAGCCACAGACATTTTCGAGTGGAATGGTCAACATTACTTGGTATTAGTAGACTCTTATTCAAACTGGTTTGAGATTGACCTACTTCCAAATCTCACGTCCAGTGTTGTCATTACTAAGTTAAAGACATTTTTCTGTCCATGGTAGCCCGCACAGAGTCATTTCGGACAATAGTGCACAGTTTACAAGTCAGCAGTTCAAAAGATTTGCTGAAACGTGGATCTTTGTTCATATTATGAGTAGTCCTGAATACTTGCAGTTAAATGGCTTGGCTGAATGTGCAGTTCAAAGTGCAAAGCAGCTGTTAAGAGAAATTGAAATGAGAAAATACCAGTGTTTTTCTAAATCTCCTGAATCTCAGAAACATTCTTTGCAATAATCATCTTGGTTCACCTGCCCCTTAGAGACTTGTCAAGACAAACCAAAACCACATTTCCAATCTGTAGCAATTTGTTGGTTCCATTTGCTAAAAAAAAAGCTGTGAAAACTCAACTCTTGAAAAAGCTTTTGTCCCAGAAGTCCTACTATGATAAGATTAGCAAACCGCTCAATCCATTAAAAGAAGGGGAGATAGCGAGGATGCAGACAACAAAAGGTTTTGATCAGATCGGATTTGTGAAAGTTTGTGTCAAGAGCCAAATCGCACATTGTGGAATTGCAGGGAATGGAATTTTGGTGGAATTGGAAGCATTTATTACTAGTGTCTGAGCCAGTGTTACAGCATCTTGCCTGTAATAAAAACTCTAATTCTCAGAGTGACTTATCCAATGTTCCAGTACCAGAGGACATTCCAGCAGATATCCCTGTTCCTGAGAGCCCTAAAGCAGAACATTCCCCAGTGACTGTCCCTGTTGCTAAACCCAGTTCTAACTATTACATTACAAGATCAGGTCACATTTCCAGACCTAGTTGCAGATACATGGCAACCTGTACATGAATGGTGTTTTGTTTATTATTGTCTGTATAATTTCCATGCCTATTCAAATGTCATTTGAAGAGTGCTCAGTAAAGATGGAGGATTTAGATCATTGTGTGTAATGTACCTTTAAGAAGCTTTCCAGTCAGCAGCCAATTGCATATAAGTACTGAGCACGTGCAAGCAAGAGTGCCATTTTGTAGTGAGCAGCCGAGGTGTAAGCATGCATGTGAGTAGTAGTCAATCATTCAGTTAGTTCATTTAAGTTTAATGTGTTTGTGTGTAATAAACTACTTAAATGAACACACAGCCTCATTGTCTTATTCAAATACACAAGACGAGTGACATGACTCTCCAAACATCTTGTTGGTGATTCCCTTGTGGCCCAGACAGCACTACTTCCCTTCTTATTCCATATGGCCTGGGGAAATCATTGCAAGTTACCTCACCACATGATCTTCTTACACAGGACAGAGGATCTCTCCTTTACCTTCATATGTCCACTCTGACACTTTGGTAATATGGTTTTGATTCCTGACACCAGTTTTCTGAGGACTTGTTTAGGGTCCTGCAGGAGGCCAGTAAAATCAATCCCAGAAAATCATATATGTACAAATGGAAGAGATTTTCTGTTTGATATCTTAAACATCACCAGGACCCCTTTACAGTGGGGATCCTCATAGTTCTTTCCTACCCGCCTGACCTGCTGCATGCAGGTTTGGCATATTCTTTAATGAAAGCTCATGTCAGCCATTTCTGCCATTTCCTCCTCCTTTGGCCTCTAGATTTGAGATCCAGCAGTTTCTAAAATGTTTCCTTCATATTAGACTCCAAGAAAACTCATTCCTCCTTTTGGGATCTTAATTTTATCCTTGAAAAAACATACTTAGGCTACTTTTGAGCCTGCTTCTTTGTAATCTTGCACCTAGAAGACTGTCTTATTGTTTGCTTTAACCACTGCCAGATGGGTGTCTGAACTCCAGGTCTTAATGATGGTCCCTCCTGTGTTTTTGGTTTTTCATAGAGTCAAGGTGTCGCACTGTATGAATCCTCCTTTTATGCCCAAGGTGGTTAATGAGCTGTCCCTTAATCAGTCTATCCAGCTTCCTTCTTTTTTTCCCTTCTGACAAAACAAAGGCCTTTCATAAATCTGATCAGCTTTGTCTCTTTTCATACCTGGATATTGAGTTTGTCAGTTTCTAAGCAAACCATCTTCTCCTGCGCCTGGATTTCCAAGGCCATTTCTTTTTGTTATTCTTTTATGGCAAACAGTTGTTTGTTTCTGACAGGGCTCATTCTACTAGACCAGTGGCTTCCTTGGGGACTTTCTTCAAGGGTTTTGGATACCAAGTCCATCCTTGAAGCTGCTACTTGTTCTTTGGTTCACATATTCACTAAACATTACAACTGGACGTCATTTTCAAAGCCAGAGCAAGTTTTGCCAAGGCTGTCTTGCATGGGATTGTGGAGGGCTCCTCCCTACCTTCACTGTGGCTTTTGTACTTTCTCAGACGTGATGAATACTGCAACAGTAATATGGAAGAAGATAGTACAGTTATGTAAAATCTTACCATAACAATAGATGTCCTTTTCACAGTTGCAGTATTCACTCCTTCTCTCCTACCTCCTGTGCTTTTTCTCCTTTTCCGTGGGTGGTATTTTCTTTCTGTCTGAGACGATGATCTCCTTCTTCCTTTTTTTGGATGGACATGTTCTTTTTTCCCACCGGGGGTCCTGATTCTTCTGGGGCACTTCAGCTTTGGCTTGACAGCATTCATACATCACCTTCATGCCCTACGCCTGCATGAGGAGCATATATCCGATGTACGACACTCCTAGGTAATTAAGGCTTTAGTATACTAGACAGATGTTAGGCTTTCCTTGGCAGGAGATTCCCAGCGGTGATGAATACTGCAACAGTGAAAAAGAGAACACCTACTGTTATGGTAATATTTTACAAATTGTACTTTCTGTATACTCCCTGCGTTGGTTCATCCATGTTCTGTTGATATATTCTTGAATTGCAACTGGAATTAGGCATTTTTTACTCCAACTGCCTCAAGTCAAAATGAAGCATTAAATATGACAAGTCAAAATCCTGATATATGTTTTTTTTTTTTAAAACAAAGTTGTTTATTGCAATTCTTGTGTATATTTCTGTACAGTATGTAACCATGCCATCTTGCTTACTGGCAAATAAAACATTAAGGTTTTAAGCACATTTATGCCTGAGGGGATGGAATGCAAAATCATGACCAGTTAACGCTACACACTCCTGCACAAGAACATTACTGACTGTTCATTGTTATTTACAGCACACTGCAAAGTGTTAGGTCACATGACAATAGGATGCTCATTTGTGGTTCTGTAAGATGCTGGTAGATTTACAAGAGGATTTTTTTTTTTTTGCTAAATCTTTGTTGTGTAAACCCCTTTATTCTTACCCTGAAGGCAACAGTATCCCAAAGGAACATGCAGATGATTAGGTACATACAAATGAGCTTAACATACATTATTAAATCACTTTTCATTATCACCAACTATCTTATTTTCGTTATTTGAAGGAGTCCAAGAAAGTAAGTAAATGCAGCATATATCTGAGAAGTACAGCAATATTGCAAATCTTGTAAGGTACACAAGGACCACATCCTCCAAGCAGTGAAACAAACCTTTTTGTTACAGTCCAGAAACTATTGGACAGGAATTGTTCTTCAGTAATTTCCGTGCACAGAAAATGACCCAGTTTAACATAGAGCTTGTGTTCTTGTGGGAACAAACAAAATGCTAAAACTTAATTTAACTAAAGAGAAAAATGAATGACTGAACTTCAGTTTCTTCAAAGATTTACTTAAGATACAACACAAAAAGTTATGCCATCAACATAGGGCATGAATCTCACGGGAGTACCCATCTTCAGACTTTTTCACTGAAGAGATGACTGAATCCTTGAAGAGCCTGCAGAAAATACCATAAATGTTCAAAGTATAGCAGTTTTATCTAAGAATGCTTAGGGAAGGGACTACAAGACCAAGGTTATAAAAGGCTGAATAATAAAAGAGGGATTAGACTACAGAAACACTGAGAATCATTTTGCAAACTAGATTACTGATCATTTAAGTACTCACTTTTTTCACACATTCCTGAGTTTTTATTACATTAGTTTGTTAATATGGTGAGCCAATTAGGCACAAATGTTTCTTTTCAGACGTAGCCAGGGAAAATCACCTGGTTAACAGATTTGCTTAGACCCACACAGTAAATGCACCTGGAGAAAAAGACGTTGAATACAGGAGAACAGTATGAACTGGTTAGCAGCTTACAGCCTTAATTGTATGTTTCTGCTCTCAGACACAAGAGGTGTTTAGTGTGGTACAGAGGATACGGACCAATGAAACAGAGTATCAGATTTAGCAAACAAAAAAATGAATGTTTCTTCCACAGACTTGTAGCTTTATTATCTTCTAACAAACCTGTGTTCCATGCGACAGACCTCCCAAATATCAGAATTTTGGAGAAATGTACCTATTTTCAGGTCTGATTTATCCTTGCACATGCTGTACCTAATTTTAGGAGTACGCCCCTATTTTCAGGCTTGATTTACCTCTTCCTACGATTTTCTGAGTCTCCCTTATCAGGTGATTCTTTGAAGCTGTCTAGTACCCAGAAAACCACACTACGTGACCAGCATACTAGTGGCCTATGCCTTAGGCTGGCTATGAGTGGCAACAATAATTTAAAGAAAGAGGAGACCCATAATACGTCTCCTTTTCAGAAACAAAAAAATTACATTAAATGTTAGAATTTTGCAGTACAGTTCATTAAAGTCTACAGATCTACACTGTCTCTTTGATAATGTGCTTATATTATTCCATCATTTTTGTTGCACTCTTTTTTAAAACAAGTTTTGTACTCCATCATGATAGATCTGTACTGTCCATTTTTATCCATCCTCAATGTGTGAGTCTTCTAATTCAAGCATGATCTGACTTTGGCCACTTTCAAGTATTGCATCCAGTGCTCAGGCTCCTCTCCTTACCCATAACTCCCCTATGTTAGCTGAACTACCTCAGATCGATTTTGGCCCCAAGAAACAAAATGAAAGTATACAGTGTCTACGACAGAGTTAAGGGAAAAAAAAGCAGCTGAAAAAACTAGGTCTCGATAAGAAACCTGTAGGAGCCAAGACTAATTAGCCAGAGCAGTCCAGGAGCTAGAAATGTCAAATGACATAAGACACAAGGAAGGGAGATGTGGAGTTGAGGAAGGATGAAAACAGAAAAAACAACTCTATCATTACAGTGAGAACATAACTTTATCTGATGTTGTCTTTTCCATCTGTTCATCAACCTATGGGGCAGAGTTCCTGGCTACTATTACACTTGGATGGTCTTATGAAAGGATATTCTAGGAGCATAGATGAACCAAAAGATGCTGTTGATATCGACTGTATGTCTAATTCAATCTGAAATTAAGGTGTAGTCTTTAGACCAAGTAGCAGCTGCACAGATATCAGCTAGAGGTACTCTGGAAAAAAAACGACAGTCTACAAAGCTACTGATCTAGTAGAATGAACTTTTGGGGGTGTAGGAAGAGACAAATCCCTTTGTTTGTAAACATAGGATATACACTCAGACAACCATTGGGAGAGTCTAATTTTGGATACTCCCTTTCCCATTCTGACAGAGTAAGAGAGAAACAACTGATCGACCTTACTGAAGGCTCTGATCAGATGTAAATAAGATCTTAACTGATTGTAAACATCTAGTAAATGTAATGAGCATTCACCTTTGTTTGAAAATTTTGGGAAAATACAGGAAGATTTTTGGATTAGTTGAGAGAGGATTCAAAAACCACCTTTGGAAGAAAAGAAGGGTTGGTTTTCAAACACACACTGTCTTTGTGAAAGACCATGTATGTAGGTTTTGCAGACAAGGCATGGGGCTCAGAGATTCTCACAGCATAAGTAAAAGCAACTAAGAACAGTTTTCTCCATGATATAAATTTTAAAAAACATTGGCAGCAGATTCAAATGGAGGTATAGATAGGGCTTGCAGTAAAATGGTAATATCCTAAGCAGGAACTGGGTCTCTAAGTGTGTGTGTGTATGTGTGTGTGTGTGTGTGGGGGGTTGTAACAGAAGAATAGCTTTAGTTAGTGTTAAGGATGCAATTAGCATGTGATTTTCACCAATGTGGATGGAAGATATAGCTGCAAATTGTACTCTGATAGTGGAATAGTTGGCTCCATTCTGAAAAAGATCATCCAGGAATTCCAAGATTGCTGGAAGGAGACCTGAAAAGGATCAATAATGTTATTAATTGCCCAGATGGAGAACCTTTTCCATTTCCTTTTGTACATCTTACATGTAAAAGGTTTCTGGAAAAAAGTTTGAATATGAGCAATTGAGGATGAAAACCTGGACTGTTTAGCCACCAGTGGAAATGCAGAAACCATGGACTCAGCATGAGGGATTTAATGTCCAGGTGAGGCGACCCAATAAGTGATAGAGAAGATCTGGAGCCAAGCCTAGAACCTAGGGGAGGGTGTACTAGATGAAGTCAGAGGAAGGGAAACCATACTTGTCAAGGCCAGTAAGGGGCTCCAGTGCCTTCTGTAAATATTGTGGAATCTGCAGGGTGAGAGGGAAGTCATAAAGGAGTCCTGGAGGCCAATTGTAGGACAGGGCACCCCTCCTGGTGGATCAGAGCAAAGAACGTGCTACACTTGGTGTTACAAAGAGATTGCAGTAAGGTTGGTTGGTCCCATTGTCTGAATATCTGCTCCATGACTGCTGGATTGAAAGACCACTCATGAAGGAAAAGGATAGACCTGCTCAACCTATCCATTAACACACTCAACTTGCCTGAGATCTGCATTGTTATTAGAAAGTGGTGAGAAGATATCACTCATTGTCACATTCTCATAGCTTCTTGACATAACAGATAAGATTTGGTTCCTCCCTGTTTGTTAATGTACCAGACAACTGCCATGTTGTCTGTCTGGACAGATATCACATCTGAGAGGAGAGGATCCTGAAAGGCCTGCACTGCTAACAGGACTGCTCTCTTCTCCAATACATCTTTCCCAGGTAATGCTGCCACACCCCAAGCGGCTAGCATTCTTAGTCACTGTGAGTTCGGGGGTTGGGAAGGTTGAAAGGACATCCTTGTGAAACGTGGTGACTCCATCCACCAGTGGATATGCGTTTTGAAAATCTTAGTTAAAGATACTTGGAAAGACATGGGTTGCTGTTTTATCATCCACTTTACTGCAACAATCCACTGTAGAACTCACATGTAGTACTTGGCCTGGGGAACCTGGGTGATCAGTGGTGCCAAGGATCCCAAAAGATGTAGAATTGTTCTTGCTGGTGGCTTCTGAAAAAACAAGATGGTTAATGCTTGATGGTGAATGGATATGATCCTTGCTGGGAGAAGGTTTGCAACTTGAAGCTTTCTGTCCAAGTAGAGTCTTATGAATTCTAAAGACTGAGCTGGACAAAGTTTGGACTTTGCTAGATTCACTGGCAAACTTAGATCTGAACAGAGGTGGAGCACAGAATCTCTGTCTTGGTTAATTAGACTCTGGGTAGGGACGGTGATGTGGCACTCTTTTTAAGTAAGGGAATACTTCAAATCCTTGCATTCAGAAATGAGCTGCTGCTACTACTGCTATGTATCTGGTTAATGCCCAGGGGGCTGCAGTGAGACCAAATGGCAGCACTCTGAACTGAAAATCACTGGCTCCTAGGCAGAAGTGAAGATATTTTTGGGACCAGCAGTCCATCTTTACGTGGTAATATTCATCCTGGAGATCTGTCGAGCACATTCAGACATTTTGTCTCAGAAAATTGAGAAAAACCTGTACTGTGACCCTCCAGAATTTCATTTTTCTTAAAAAAAATTTAAAGAAACTTAGGTCTAGAATTGGCACTATAAAGAATCTTGAGTAAATTTCAGATCTTCTTTGGTCTGATGGAACCTCTTGGATGACCTGATTGTTTATAAACTTTTTAAAGTGGCTGCTTTCCTTTGAGAGGGTGGAACATCAGGAAGTGTTTTTAGGGCTAAAGGGGTGTGGAAAGGAATGAAGTCGACTTTGGTTATCATCTTCTGCACCCATTTGTCTTGAGTGATGAAGTCCAGATTATTGGATGCAAAGATGCCCCCCCCCCAACTGTCTCCAGATTGCAGCAGTCAGACAACTGTTCAAGAAACCTGAAAAAGCTCCTCAGATCAGGGACCTCTTAAGCCTTAATTCTGTGGAAAACTTCTACCCCTAAGGCAACATCCATTATAAGAGTTCTTACCTCTGTCATAGGCAGCTCTGTCTCCAGAAACAATGGATGAAAAATATTATAATTTGTGAAACAAGATTTTCTTTCCTTTTTTTAATTCCTGATGAAGGTCCTTTGATATGTGGAAAATTTGATCTCTATGTCAGAAAGAGATTTGCCTCCCTTTTCACTTCTAGAGATTGGTCCTAAAGTGAAGGACACAAAGAGTGTTGATCCATCATAAGGGGCATTCACAAAGGATGCCTTAAAATGTTCCATGAAATCTCAGAGCCTCATCCAAGCATAATGGATAGAGATATTAGATAAGGACTGGACTGTTGCTAGTGGCACATCAATGGACTTTCTTTGATCAGCAGGCAAGGTCCCAGGGAGAGATTCAGAGATCTCTTTGGTTAAATCTCTTGAAAACGTGCAATATGTCTTTGGGAGTGATGAGGAACTTGTCAGGTTTCTTGCGGAAGGGTTCAGGTGTGGCTGGTTCCTTCCATACCCATGTAGAGATCAGGTCTACCATCTCATCCATGGCTGGAATTACCCAAGATATAGATGGGCCAGAACCAAAAGCCTCACTAACGACTGATTCTTCTTAATGAAGCAGATGGGAAGAACATTCCCCTTCTTGGTTTATGTAGTTCAAGGATTTCTCAGAATGAAACATCCTCATGGAGGGATCTAGGGGAACATTCTCATTCATCAAAGTCATTATCAGTGATAACATATTCTTGAGGAGAATCTAGATGCCTATTTTTGCACTTATGCCTCTTATGCATTCACCTCAGAAGCTGAGGTGATCGCCTCCTTAGGAGCTGGTGTAAGACTTTTGGTCACTGGCTGTCCCAATGGACTAAGACAAGTGTAGTCCGGACCCTTTCAGATCCTTTGCAGAAGGGACAGATCCCAAGTCAAAGGGAACAGTCTTCTTTCAAGAATGAGAGAGCAGTCTATTGAAAGCTTCAAAAGCAGAGCTCATTACGAGTCCAGGGAGCTAAGCACTATGAGCCAAAACTTCAGCAGTCGGCTAAACCTGAGACACTGTATGGCCAGAATCTGAGGCTGACGTCATGGCAAAACTACCTAATGCTAAAGTCCTGAGAGGGAGGAATGGCTCCGAAGATCTCTGTTCCAAACCTACCCTGTCAAAGTCCATACTGTCCATTCAGCTCTGAAAATCGGACAGCTCTGAAGCAGTCAGAGCTGACTGAATCAGCTAACTTATCAGTGTTGAGAAATTATTAAACCTAGGCTCTAATACAGACTTGATGTGGGTATGAATCTTGGAGCACTTAGCAGACATCAGAAGACATAGATTGGACAGCCCAGTAGCTGCTCATTTTGTGTCCAAACATGAAGGGCCATCTAGCAGTTTGTTTTTTAGTATTCTAGCATGACCTTCAGTCAATAGAGGAAACTTTAAAAGGGAACTTAATAGACTTGAATGCAGGACGATCATCAATTTTCATATGTTGTTCCCTAATGGTATGAATTTGGATAGTAATATCACCCTGTAAAATAATTATTTTGTTAGGGTGGCATTTGGTAGAGTAGGTATTTATATCTAATTTAAAATGTTTTTTTCATACTGTTTTTCATACTGTGGGTTTCCTTAACATGTAACAGTCTCATTCATTTATTTAATTGTTTAATGACTTAATTGTTTTGCATATGGAGTATAAAGGGATGTGGTTTCATTGTTGTATTATTCCTTGAAGGCAAGAATACATTTTCTATGATCAGTCTTTCCTGTGTGGTTCCTATTGTGGAGGCAGTATTGTGTTTTTTTGGATAAGGATTCTTTTGTGGTGTATATTTTTTGATATGGGTGGAAGTAAGATCCAAGGTTTTCAATCTGAAAGGTCAGATCATAGAAAGAGCAGCTACTGAGTGTAGGGAAGAAGCTGTTCTATCATCCCCACCAGAAGCCAAAGCCAGTAGGATCTGGGTCAAGAGCAATCTCCTCATCATCTTGACAAGTCTGCTTCAGTTAGGCTCCTGGAATACCTGGCTGAACAGAAGGATGAAGCAGCACAGGGAGGGTTAGAATGGTAGTAATGCTCTTCTTGTAAGATAGGGGAATGGAACATGAGAGATGCACGCTCCAGTGAGAACCTCAGGGGAATGTTGGATCTGATGAGCACTGGATCTGAAAAGCACACTGGATCCAAGGAAGATGAATGAAGAATACAACATTCCTAGTCACACTAACAACTTATCATCGCTTGGCACTCTAAACACTGGGTTTCAATTCTGAGTCCCATTACATTTTCATAATGTAGTAATGATCTTACAGATTATCTCCTATACCTTGATGTCATACTGTATGTGGATGGCATCCTTCTTTAACAAGCCAGTAAATGCTGCTCTGATCTCTAGAACAAACAGCTTTTCTCTAAATTATGCAATTGGGCTGCTTGTAATCACCTTCAAATTAACCACAAATAAATAAATATGTAAATAATAACCTTAGGCTATTTACAACCCCACAACAACTCCCCCATCTATCTCTTATTAACATCACTGATGACATCATTTCCTGAATTTCTTAACACTTATTAACTAGGACTTAACCTTTGCCCTTCTCTATCTTTTTCAAATCATATAATAAAATAACTAATGCATCACTCTCTCAATGAAAACTTTGCTATAGAATCTCTCATTTGCTGTCCCCTTCAGCACACTTTTCTCAAGCCAAATATTTTCTTCTTCCAAAATTAGAATGCGTTCTTCCTCTGATTACCTTTAACCCAGCACAAAATTCCCAATGACTTTGGATTACAGAACATAAAACTTGCAGAGTTGCTCTACTTGCCTATAGCAGATTTCACCACTGCAACCTCCTACATTCTAAAAAGGCGTCCAGTCACAAAAAGGTCAACTTTTCCTCTAGGGTAATCTTAAACACTAAATATTAAACAGTGGCTACTGCATACCCTTGAGATGAAAACTACCTATCCAAGACCAGGTTACTTCCAAAGTACCCAGAAGAAAGCTGTCACATTAAGCAGACATCCATATAAAACTACTAGTGAATGTGCTTTGTCCCAACTAGTCCTGCTATTATGGAATGACTCCCACCTGAATTAAGGGCCTGAAATATGTCAGAATTCAAAAAGACTTTCACTGAACACTTATACAAGGAAACTGAGTGTAAATGCTTTAGGGACAATGGTTAACCTCATCACTTGCTATCAAACAGCATACCACCTCTGGCAAGAGAATCACTGTGAAATGTGACACTTTAACAGCATGGTACCTCCAGCATGATGGTCTTTCTCTGCTTGTTTTGACTTCTGCAGTGTTCGTTTCCTGAGATGTCAAAGTTCAAAACAGACCATCGATATACTGCAAATGTTTTAAACAACTTGTGTGCTGCTGTTAAACTCTAGCTCAGTCACATTTCTCTGTACATAACAGAGGAAAAGGAGGAGAGAGTTAGCATGCAGTACGAATTTCAAGAGAAGAAATTGAAGTTTTAGCCATTGGAAAATCTGATTCTGATGATCAAGGATTATTTGTATATAAAACTAGGAAATATTCAAAAGGGGAATTAGTAAAAATAAAAAAAAATGAAAATGTGAAAAAAATTACCCTTTACTAAAAAAAGGAAAAGAAACAAGTTTAGAATAATTTCAGTAAATAGGAACAGCATTACCGCTAATGAGAGGGATACTTGAATTGTGTGCTAAATGTGATGTAGATGTTTTTATGTTAGAAAATGTAAGATTCCTTACAAGTAAAGAAAGACTGCAAACAAAAAACTGAGAGGTGGAAAGATAATACAGAAGTTAGCAAGGGCTGCTCTGGAATGAAAATGTTAGATGTAACATGGGTAAGGATGGGAAGGTGAATGGTTGTGGATGTGAGGTGGAGAGAAAATGTTTATAGAATTCTTGCACTGTATGCATATAAAGCTAGCAAGGAAAGCAAGAATCTGTTTAACTATTAGACTATGTATAGGTTATAATATGAAAACTACAATTGCAGGAGACTTTGTGATTTAAGGAGAAGACAAAAGGAAAGGCCAAGATGTATAAAAAAATTTAGTTGTGTGGAACAAAATTCAATGGACTTACAGAATGAGAACACCTGGCTCTAAATTTGTATTATTGGAATGCTTGGTGTAACTGAAGGTGATACAGTTGTAAGAGGTTTCTCAGGTCATTTAGCAATATAGATGGAGGTAATGGAAGAAAGGTAGTATATTAAAATAGGAAAGTGAATAAAAAGAATAAATGAGAAATTTAGGGTAAAATTGGAGAGTGGGAAGTATTTCAGGTATGAAAGGCTCATATAACCTTGGATGACTTCTATAAAAACTGGTCCAAGTGGAGAACTGAATTTAAAAATAATTGTTTTTTCAGTGGCTGGATGATGTAAAACATGAAGAGAAAGTGAAATATTGATAATTTATAGAAATGTATTAGAGAATTTAGAGAATACAAGAGAATATTATAATATGAAAAAGAAACACATCAAAGAAATCGAGACTACATTAAGGTTTAGGCAAAGGATTTACAAGGGAGGTAGTGTCTGCATATTTGAGTAAAATAGTAAAGGAGGGTATTACTATAATGACAGATATAAAAAATGTAAAAGCAGAGGTAAAATGTGTACAAGAGCAAATGATAAATATTGTAGTACAGCATGTGGAAAATATGTATAAAAGTATAAGGATAGAAAATAAGAATGGAAAATTAAGAAACTTCCAGGACAAGTTAAGGAAGCATTTGAAAAAAATAAAATACTATTAAAGCATGGGAAGATGTATTTAAAGCAAAAGTTCATTCAGTGTAAGGCCCAGATGGTACAGAGTATGGAACGTGCAACAAATTAATGGACTGGCAAAGATTTTGTAAATCGACTGAATGAATGTTTGAAGGAAGGTTTTCTTTATGAAGAGTTATGTGGTGGGACATAAAAATTTATAAGGAAGAAAGATGAGAAGAATGAAAAAATTGAACTGGAGACTGAACACACCAAAAAGGTTATAATTTTTTATGTGAAAAATACAGTAGAGAATGGAAGCAAGGTGTAGGATGTTATTGAAGGAACTATATTCGGTATAAAGGGGAAGGAATGTCAAGAATTGTTAATGGTTGTAAGAGAAATTGGGAATGATGTTATAAGTAAAAGTGGAGATGTGAAACTTATGGCAGGCATTTGATGCTGTGAGCAATGATGTTCGGTGGAATGTTATGGATAAGTATGGAACTGGTAAAATTAGGAGTATGCGTATGTAAGCATATTGGAGCAATACAGTGAGAATTCAAGTGAATGGGTGGTTGAGTAAATAAATATGCATGAAGTATGATATAAGATGAGGCTGTCCCATGAGAGGAATATTCTTTGCATTGGTGATGAATGTGATATTGAGTAAAGTAGCATATAAAATGAAAGATGCTAGATATGTGATGCAAAAGGTGTTTGTGATATTGGTAGTTTTGACATACGCAGATGATATAATTGCAGTTGCCAAGAACAAAACATGGATTAGGGAAATGTTGGTTCATCTTAGTGGATGTTTAAAGGAAAAGGGAATGACCTGAATAAAGATAAAAATAAAGGTTTGGGTTATGTGGTGAAAAATTTTCGTGCTTATTTTTCAATAAATGAAGTATCCTTGCTAGGAATAAAATTTGCGGAAATGTAGTTATGATGTAATGTAAATGGTTGATGAAAAAAATGTCTTCTGTGGAGGACATATAGATCATTCAGGAAAAAATGTTTATCCTGTGAATTTGGTATTAATGGGGAAAAACTGTATATATGTCAAATGATTAGTAAAATATATAAATGACATTGTACAACTGGTGTCTTACATGGGATTCAAGATGGAACCTAGTGAAGAGAAATGTGCTACATATGAGTGAAGATTAAAAGGGACTGGGGTTACTAAATCCAGCTGCGCATTCTGCTTCTTTAAACTTGCATAGAATATTAATGTGGGTAAAGGAAGAGAATGAGAAATTGATAGTTTGCATGTTTAAATACAAGTACAAAAAATTCTGGGAAATGAGAAAGAAAAAGAATATGTGAATCAAGAAATTAAAATTATCAAGAAAAAATACTAACATGGAAAATAAAAATTAACGAGACAGAGAAAGACAGAATGATGTGGTATACTTCTCCAGTGAAACACTATTATGTAACTCCATGGGGAAAATGTACCAGAAGTGGTTAAAGCCATTAACGTAAGGGAAATGGTAACAAGAGAGGAGTGCACCAGGATTTCTATAGAAACTAGTAGTAAATAAGATAACCAGTAAAACAGTGTATGCCATATAAAAGGAAAATTGAAGGTGTGCATTTATTTTTGAGGAGGAAGAGACAACATAGGATTTTTTGAAATGTAACAGTAGTGAAATTTTGGAAAAGATTTGTGAAGCAACATTTTTAAGAATATTAATGACAATATATATATGAATTTAATTAGGATAAATGCTAAAATAAGAAAGAATATGTGAGAAGATTTGATCATTTTATGTAATATGAATTGTGTGGCATGAAAGACTGAAGTTTTGTTTAATAGGAAATGGATTTTGGCAGATGCATTGAAAAAAAATCTGATTATTGTTGTGGAAGAAGGTGTGGAGTTCAATTATGGAAGGATAACAATGAGAATGTTATAAGACAAATAGCAAGAAATAGAAATGTTTATATATGTGCCTGCAAATGTGTAAATAGGTAGCTATATAAATAATGTTATGTGGTGTGAAATAAAGGGACCCCACCCTTTTCAATAGGCACAGTGAGATCTTTTACATCCACCTGAGCTACCACCAACTCAAGCAGATGGGACCACTGTTTAATATCTCATCCAAAGACAGCACACACAGAGGTGCAGTACCCCCCCCCCCCTCCTCCTTAAGCTGCATGGCAATATCTGCAATCCATCTACCTGGTGTGGAAATAGAGCCCACAGTTTTCTGCACCAAAGTTGAGTTGTGCTACCTGTTGTGCAATGGACACAGTATCAGAATGCCACTGCTCACAGTGTCAAATGCTATGAAAGATGCAGTAGGACTAGCATTAAATAATAGTAATTGTCTCTAGCTAAATATTATTTTTAATGAATCACACAAAAACTCTGTGGTACAGCATGTGCAAAAAATCTGACTGAAAAGGATTCATGAAGCCTACTGACTGTAGGGTGAGTATCAAGTTGCTTATAGACAACCTTCTCAATAACTTTCCTCAAAAAGTAGAGGTTAGAGATTGGGTAGCAAGTGTCAAAAATATGGTTTTCTGGAGGAGGAATAACAATGGACACTGTGAAGATAGGAGGGACTGCCAGCCATGCTAGGAGAAGTGGGGTAGTGGCTGTGTAACATATGCCAGCACAGCTAGCTGGAATTTTGTAAATAATTATATGTAATTTGTATATCAAACTGATTCATACAGATGCTTGTGCTGAAAATGTATTTGTGAGGCTTGCTTGCACTAAAGTGTATCAACAGTGTGCCTTGCTGGAAGGAAATGAAATGTACATGTATTATTGTAACTGAATTATATGTCTATGTTTTAACAGAGGACTGGAAGAGCAGTGATTAATCTCAAACTTATCTCACAGTTTTGAATGAAGCCAGAGATGCAATGTCTCTAGGAAGTATGGTTTATTAGCTCCAGTAGAAAGAAGGGAAGTGTTATGGTTTTAAGACTTCCAGGAGATCTGAGCAAATCCTTATTGGTCTGTACAGTAGCATGTAGGTGCTAAAACTTCTATTGATGAGAGCTAGTATGGGGAAACAGAAGTCAGATTATTAGATGTATGTGATGATATTCTGTACAGAAATAATGTTTAACTATTGGAGGAGACTTAAGTCTAATGGGGCATGCTGTATTCTGTCATGGATCTTTCAACAAGGACCACTCACCCACTTTATCTTGCCTTGCTCTATTCCGCAAGTAGGAACAGTAATTATTTTAGTCAAGCAGAAATAGATAGCAAGATTAGCTAAATTATGTTTTTCTATAACTGTGTGAAACTTTCTTTCAATGTTAATTTTTAATATTTTCTGTGACAAACTCTGGTGTTTACTGTAAATAGATATTCAGTATGGTCTTGTTCTTTTATTACATATATTCAAAGTTTTCATTGTGGCTGATTCTTTTTAGAAAATATTTAAGTTTTGAAAGTATTTGCATATATTTATTTGGTGATAAGTTTGACCACTCCTGAATGCCTGGCTGCTTGGTCAACATTACCATTTGTATTAATTTTAATTTCACTCAGTATAATTTGATACCCTTATAAGAACATTATAGTAACTGACTGGTGGCAATGAAACTACCTTATAGTCTGGACAGAAGGTGGCATAGCTAGTAAACCTGTGCCAGTCTTTCCCGTGTGTGTGGCGAAAATTAAATCTCAAAGAGTGTGTGCATCAGCTACTTGGGCAGGACACGACATATTGGGTGCTGGAGGATGTGGCTTGTGCACACTGCTCAGGACCTAACCCTACAGCTGTGCCAGTTGGGAGCTTTATTAGAGACCTGGGGAGAGACACACATAGAGAAATCCAGACCCCGGGCTAAGTGTGTTCCCTGTGTACTGTTAAGGGAAATTGTGCTTGATGCAGAGACATCTGCATCTGGAAATACTGAGTGTATCCAAGTGAACGTCCCTCTCTAGTGTCAGTGGTGAGGATTCAGGCTCCTTGATTACTGGTCCAAAGTGGGGACATCACAGCCACTTTCAAAACCAAGAGAAAAAAAACAATGAATAAAAGGCCAATGTTCAAAAATGTGCCAAGTAGTTTAATAAAAATTCACAGAAAAAAAACACACCAACACAGCTTTCTTTCCTCTAGTCCCTCGTCTATAAGCCGGATTGTTGACCCTTTTTGCACACGGATTCAGATTTATGAAAGAATTTTGTTGACCCTTTTTGCACACGGAAACTTGAGAATATGTATAGCCAAGTCAACACCTACGCTATGAAGCTTCAACAAGTTAAACTCAAGAAGCTTCAATGTGATTTCAGGGATTTCTCCACAGGCTGTGTGTTCATCTGGCCGAGGAGGTTGGACAATCAGTTCTTAGGGGAGAACTCTGGCCCAAATTTAGCGCCTTTAGATCGTACTCTCACAGCACCCATTTCCATTGGTTTACCAGCATCTGAACTTGGCGCTGGCAAGGACACGTCACAAGATTCCTTTACTACGCCACCTGAGACTTTTGCTTCAGTCACTAGTGCATCTCTCGTCTCTACACCACTCCCGAATCAAGAAGCCAATAATGCGGCCAAATCTTTAAAACACACTACGGGAGCCATCAGTAAAAGGCGTACTGATGACAATACTCCTTTTTTACCCCTACCAATAAGGAAACCAGCGTTTGTGAAAGGAAGAAGGAACAGTTGGGAAAGCAGAAAAAGAAAGCTGTCCGGCGAGACGAATGCGTACCAACCAAGAAGGCAGAGGCAGTAAGCACGCTTTATTTTAACCTATCGAACTATTCTTTGAATGCTAGTGACATTGAACTGTTAAATAATGGCCTCTCGTTCATCCCTTCACGGGGAAGTACACTATCTGAAGTACTGATTGATTTATGCTTCTTTGCACGTGCTGTAAGCTTGAAACTGTTTTTTAACAAGGATATGAACACTACTACGTATAATGCAGCTAATACTCCTGTATATAAGAAGAAAAGTTCTTTTATACCAGTTATGCCAGCTCATATAGATTCCTTTGTTAAGTTGTGTGAAACTGATTTTTATAGATATTTTTATAATGGAAAAAGGAAATGTGCATTTTTTAATATGTCAAGTAATAATATGACATCGCTACGAAACCTGAGCCATGACTACACACTAACTTTTAGGCCAGTTGATAAAGGGGGAGGCATAGCCATATTTAATACAATTGATTACAATGTTTTAATGAATGATATGTTGAAAGCTGATAACACTTACCTTCTAATAGATCAAATTAAACTTAATTATATTATTAAAACAGTCAAAGAAGATTTGTATGATATGTTAATGTGCTACCAGATATCAAACACTTTATATGACTTTTTTTCTATTGACCATCCGGTAGTGCCCATAATTAAAGGGCTGCCGAAAATGCATAAGGGGACCTTACCACCACCAATGAGGCCGATAGTATCTGGTGCAAAATGGATTACTGAAAACATATCGATTTTTTTAGAGAAAACTTTAAGACCTCTAGTAGAAGCCATCCCCACAATTCTCAAAGATACGTATCAGCTTATAAATTATTTACAATCTTTGGATTTTGTGTTTAGGCAGGATAAACATCTTTTAATCACAATGGATGTGCAGAGTCTCTTTACTTCAATCCCGAATGACATTGGGATTGAAGCTATACGTGACTTACTACAACATAGTCAAAATATAAGTGGGAACACAACTATTTTAGTTTGTCAATTACTAGAAGTGGTACTTAGCAATAATGTGTTTGCATTTGGGGGTAAGCTCTATTTACAAACTTGTGGTGTGGCCATGGGGACCCGCTGTGCAAACACATATGCCAATTTAGTTGTGCATCATTGGGAATTGAATAATGTTTTTAAACATACCTTATTCCGAAAAGTTTTACTCTATAAGCGTTTCGTCGACGATATTTTAATTGTTTGGGATGGCTCAGCAGAGGAATTTTATAATTTTAAAACTTATTTAGAAACAACAACCACGTTTCTTAGATTCTCAGTTGAAACCTCTTACTCTTCAGTTAATTTCTTGGATGTTAGCTTAAATATTAGGAGAGGGAGATTAATATCTATGCTGTTTAAGAAAAAATGTTGGAGGAATACAATTTTGAAATATGACAGCATGCATCCCCGTCATATCTTTAAAGGTATTCTGAAAAGTCAGTTTACAAGATTAAGTAAAATATGTATTGACAAGGATGATTTAAATAGAGAAGCTGACAATATGGTAAATATGTTCTTAGAAAGAGGTTATAATTATGATTTAGTAATGGAAGTTAGAAATAATGTCTTGCCTTTAGAAACTTTGACACAACATGATTTTAAAGATGAGTATCAGTTATTTAATTTTACAAATAACATGTATAATCACACTGATAGAGTGTCTTTTATTACGACATACACTAATGACTTTATGAATATTAAGAAAATATTATCTAATAATTGGAAGGTCTTAATGCTTGATGAATCCACTCAGAAAATAATAGGTACTACTCCTCATATAGTCTATAGGAGTAATAGGAACCTAAAATCTTTATTGTGTGATAGAACACCAAAAGTAGTACATAATATGCAATATATAAATGATTCTTTTGGAACGTACCCTTGCTATAATTGTAACTATTGCAAGTTTATAACTAAAAATCAAGATTTTATACATCCAGAATTTGACTTTACTTTTAGATCTAGATTTAGAGCTACTTGCAACACTTCTGGATTAATTTATTTGGCCACATGTGAATGTTGTAATGTATTCTATATAGGCCTTACTAAAAGGAAACTTAAAAATAGAATATATAACCATCAATACGACATAAAAAAGAAAAATGAATTAAATGCTTTGGCTAAACATGTAATATCTAATCCATCGCATTCTTTTGTATTCAGGGTGCTGCAAATTGTGGAGGCTACTGATAGAGGTGGTGATTATATAAATTTGATTGAGTTAAATGAATTAAAATGGATACTTAAACTCAGAGGCCACTGTCCTCCAGGCTTGAACAATTATATTACCATAAGATCTTTTCTTAATAACCGAAGATGACATCATAAAGTATAGTGCAAGGTGTTACATTTTGCACTTTTATATTTACACATCCTATCTACTTATACATTTATTTGTTCTAGTATCTTTTATTTCTATTTATATATATTGTAACATAATTGTTTTTACATAATTGTTTCTATTTTAAGTATTTCATATATAATAGTTTTAAAACAGTTTCCATTATCTAAATAGTCTGAGAGTTTATAGAGCCTTGGTTGCTCATAAATTCATTTAATTTTAAATTTCTTCAAATGTTAAAGTTTAGATTAGGTAAGAGCTACATTTTTGTATGATGTCAGTGGTAGTCTTCTTTGACATAATTTTAATTATATATATATATATATACATTTTAGAAATACAATAATTTATGTATTTATTCATATATATTTATTTATTTATTTATATATCTATATATTTATATATTTATATGTATTTATATATTTATATATTTACTTATGTATTTATTATGAATAAAAATGCTCTATATGTTATTACATAAAAAACTCTTAAAAAACCTGAAATAATTGGATAAGCCTATACTTTAAGTGAATTAATAAATGTTATATATGAATTTAATGATATATGCTGAAATACATTGAATTAAATGCTGCTTAACTGTTCTATAATATGTTTTAGCATAAGTAAGTTTTGCTTTAATGTAATATAAATATTCAAACGTTTTGGGTTTTATGATTCAGTTTGTTTTGACTTCATGCTTGTTTTATGTCCGTTCTATAACTTTAAAAAAAAAGAGCTTTCTTTTTAAATGGTTCATTTGACTAAATCATCAGTTAATTGATCAATTTAAGACAATTGTTCGCTGGCTGAGCCTCCCTATAAATATGTAGCTACTTTTTCATATTAAATTGTCTGATGAAGCGTATGGTAGCATACGCGAAAGCGCTTACCGTTTGTCTCTCTTGTTAATAAAAAGTAAGAAATTTTAAATAACGTGGAGAGTCGGAAGTTTTTTGCTTTACATTTTTTTAAATCTCAAAGAGTGTGTGTATCAGCTACTTGGGCAGGACACGAAACATTGGGTGCTGGAGGATGTGGCTTGTGCACACTGCTCAGGACCTAACCCTACAGCTGTGCCAGTTGGGAGCTTTATTAGAGACCTGGGGAGAGACACACATAGAGAAATCCAGACCCCGGGCTAAGTGTGTCCCCTGTGTACTGTTAAGGGAAATTGTGCTTGATGCAGAGACATCTGCATCTGGAAATACTGAGTGTATCCAAGTGAACGTCCCTCTCTAGTGTCAGTGGTGAGGATTCAGGCTCCTTGATTACTGGTCCAAAGTGGGGACATCACAGCCACTTTCAAAACCAAGAGAAAAAAAACAATGAATAAAAGGCCAATGTTCAAAAATGTGCCAAGTAGTTTAATAAAAATTCACAGAAAAAAACACACCAACACAGCTTTCTTTCCTCTAGTCCCTCGTCTATAAGCCTTTAACAGAGTATAATCAGTTCCCAACCCCACTGCAAATTTACACATCACTATACAATTAATGCATCATATTAACATTAATTAAAATGAATTAAAACCAATTTAAGCTTTAAGGAGATATTTCATAAAAAATATCTCCAATTACATTCTCTGTTCATGCCGTTAGGTACCAATGTATCAACAAAGATTGTGTAGCGATAGAAATGAATGTAGGGAAGAAACAGATAAGACTGTTAGGATGTTTGTAGAGAGAGGTTAGAGTTCAATGTTAATAAATGAAACAAAAAGTAAAATCTTGAGTTATAATAAAGACAAGGAATTTAGACATCCCAAGTCTTTGAGCGTGTGGGTAGACATAAGAATATAGGAAAAGAAGTTGATCAAAGTAATTTTTTTTTGCTATAAAATTTACTTTGCTCACTAAACAATTAATACAATTGATCAGGTATTATTGGGAAATGTTACAGAAAGATGATAGGTTAAGTTTTTTGAGAGGTAAACAGCTTAGAATTCCACACAAGAGGGGATAGAAATTTAAAAGACTCTCTGGTGCATGGCAGATTTGTTTTGCCAGCATCATCTAGAGATATAGGTAGAAGAACTGTAGGAACCTTTGCTTGTGGTGGTTGCACAGTAGTGAATATGTAACAGGAACCTTTTCAATTATTAATGAAAAAGGTTTCAGGCACAAAACATTTTATTTGCAATATTGAGGGAGTTATTTATTGTATAAAGTGCCCCTGTGAAAATGTTTATATCGGGGAAACTAAAAGAAGTCTTACAACTAGAAAAAAGGAGCATATAAGAGATATTAAAAAGAAAAATGAAAAGTCCAGTTGCTTCACATTTTCATTGTATGCATAAAGGTGATTTTACTGGTTTTAAGGTGACAGTTTTGGAAATACATGTTTTGGTGATGGTGTTAGCAATATTAAAATGAGCTGAGAAGAAAAGAATCTGTGTTTATTTTAAAAGTTTGATACATTGGTGCCTACGGGCATGAACAGAGAAAGTAATTGGAGATATTTTTTGTGAAATATCTCCTTAAAGCTTAACTTGGTTTTAATTAATTTTAATTGATGTTAATAGGAAACTACTTGGTACATTTTTGAACACTGCTCTTTTATTCATTTTTTTTCTGCTGTTGGACTTTGTGGTATGCTAGAAAAAAAAACTAATTTCTCGTGATGAAACCAGTATCTGTAAGATCTCTGGTCCTGGAATAAAGACTAGCTTATAACTTGCCTTGATGGACATGGGGTCTAGTCTGCAAGTTGTCAGTCATATTTGCAATAACAGTAATAAAATCATAACCAAGAAAAACAAGCATCAACCTTTCTTTTTTGGAGTTTATAAGAAATGGAAAGAGAAGGGGTGGGACAATTGCACTATACATCGGTTCAGATGGAGGAAGAGTAAACCTGGTTGTGGAAATCTTGTTGGCAAAAAAAAAAAAAATGAACAGCACATTTACATTGTGAGGTGATTAGTGCCCTTCTAATAGTATGACAAGTTGGGTTACACAGCATTTCCATCACATGGAGAGGTGATGCTGCTCAGTTAAGCTTGGAGAACACACTAGACAGAAGTGCTGCTCTCTTATGAGAGATCTCTGTCTTTTTAATTTCTCCAAGTCTTTTGGGTTTTATATTACCATGATGTGAATGGACCCCATTCCTATGTCAAAGTATGATTAAAGTTCATGAAATTAGTATTCTTTCAATCTGATGTTAGCCAGAAGTGCTTTTTGCAGCACCCACAATGTGCCTAGTAATGACTCCTTCTGCAATTCATAAGGAGTTACATGTATCAGTAACATATCAAAGTATGATTGGAAATTTTTTTTTTATAAGACCCATTGCTCCTACTACTACTGCTGGAACTGTCTGGGTATTTCTTTCACATTGCCCTCATTTCTGCTGCAATTCCTAGTATTTTATGACACTCTCTCTCTCTCTCTTTCAGTATAAGACACTGTAGTCACTGGGTGTTGCAGTTGCAGTGATCAATGCTACTTCTGTCTTCTTTTCATGGACTACTATATCTGTTTTTCTTGAATCTATTTTTTGAACTGATGGTAGTGGATAATCCCATGTGATATAAACATCATTTTCTATGATGCTTTGTGGCTCATGTTTCCATTGTTTTATAGCTACTTTGATACCATAATGTTTGCACAATCCCCAGTGGAGCAGTCTCGCCACATTATTATGCCTTTCGGTATACAGTCCTTCTACTGTTAGTATATCGCAAACAGCAACAAGGTGAGTGACCGTTTCCAATTCTGCTTTAAAAGAACTACATTTGTCTTTCTCCCACATGTTCAATGGACTTTCTGAATCAACATGTATGCAAGTCCACTATCTAGGGCCATTAATATTAACCTTTTGTCTTTTAGCTTAAATTCACCTCTCCTTAACCATTCCTGCATTCGATCCTGATCAACATTGTTCCAAGAGTTTTGTATACTTGCAACTATATTGATGCATTTTCCACATTTCTTGCCTTCTCATCTGATCCTTCACCTTATATTCTGTTTGTTTGTTGGCACATCCAGTTGCTGCCACATTTTTTATCTACTTCTTCTTGATTTCCATCCCACTTAACATTGATATCCTTCTGCTAGACTAAGCAGGGAAATCATCTTCGACATGTTTCAAAACTTTCACTATGTTTGGGTTTTGTGAGGTCAACAGATATGTATGCAGTTCCATGATTGCAGAACTGTACATGTAAATCAGTTTCGAGGAGGCCCATACCTCCCTTCAGAATGGAGAATATTCAGTCTTGGTATGCACTCATTTTTATAAATTATTTGGTGAGCATTGACTATCCTTCTTGTTTTCCTGTCCAGCTTATCCAACACCAGTCAACCATGCCAAAACTGTAAGTTAGGACAGGAAGAGCAAATTAGTTTAGAGCTTGCACATTGTTCCTAGATGTCAACACTATTTACAGTATTAATTTTAACCTTATAAGATAGTCATAAGTTTTATTCACATTTGTTCATGTTTTATTGTTGATACTTCATCAGTTTCCAAATATGTATGCACTCCTCCTTGCTTAAGGTCTTTTATATCACACTCCTGTCCCAAACTGATGTTTTCTTGGTGCTGCAACTTTCCTGCTTTAAAGTTCCTTTTCCAGATGTATCATGACATTTTTATATCATCTGAAAAGGTTTTGACCACTTGCAGTTGTGCTTTCCGTTCCTCTTCTGATGAATTATAAAGTTTTAAATCATCTACAAAAAGAAAAAGTCTTTACACATTGTTGTTTTATGGGAGCCAAATTATAGCCAAGACCTAATCTGTTAAGGGCAAGACAAAAGAGCAGTGGTGACAGTCTCACCCTGGAATAGTCCTCCTTTGAATTACCCCTGAAATTATAATTTGTACTTTAACATGGCTTAACTGCAAAGTGGTTTGCCACTGTTTCATGGTGGCTGTAATGTAATTAATCAGTGTAGGGTGTATCTTGTACATTTTTAAGTACTCTTTTATCCATGAATGTGGGATACCGTCAAATGCTTTTTTGTAGTCTATCCATGCCATACTTTGTTTCTTCCCCTTTTCACAGTTCTCCATTATGACTAACAGCAAATGATCCTTTGTTCCATACGACTTTCTTTTCTTGCTCTCTTGTTCTATTGCCACTAGTGAGTTTTCTTCTAAATGACTATAAGCTCTGTTGAATCTATTTCAGTGTATAGTTTATACATCGAAAGGCAAATTTTGGTCTATAGTTTTTAGGATAGCTTACAGGTTCACTGTTAAGCAGGAGTATTGCTTTTCCTGTTGTTAACCAGGCTGGTGTCTAGTCTTCATATAAAAATGTTAATACTTTAAACCAAAAGTTAGGTATTCCATCTGGGCCAGGTATTTTCCAATTAGGTGTTTTTCTTAACTTTGTTTCAATCTGTCTGGTCGTTTCCTTTATCCCATTTCATATCCTGTAAATTTGAACTTATTTTTTTACTTGTTCTATTTAGCATATTTGTTATGCTCCACAGGATCTTCATAGATATTTCTCCAAAATGCATCCTGTTTCGATTCCTTTTGCCTTGTTTCCCCAATTCTCTCTGAAACTTGGGTCATCAATAAAATGCTTATTTCGTACTTTTCCTTTATATTTATTTGTACATCATCTAAGTTTTTCTGCCTGTGCTGATATTTTTAGATTTGCGATACTGTGCAATAGATCCTGATCTGTTCTGACACTTCACATTGCTTTTAGAGTATTTTTGTTGATCTGTTCCACATTCTATATACTCTTCTAACAGTGACGCTTCTTGTCATAATTGGTTTATAGTTTTCTGTATTTGATACTTCCATAATGGCATTTAATTTCTCCCTTTCCTTTCTCTTACTACCCATGTTTTTGAGGCAAGACTTTATCAGTTATTAATTTAGCTGCACAGTAATATATTCCGTTTATTTCTGTTATATCACATGAATCTCTATGGATAGTCCTAATTACAGTGTTCATTTGTTTCATCAAATTACTAAATTTGGGGGTTTTATTGACTTTCTGTAGTATATTTCCTTGATTGATCTTAGTATGTCTGTCCATTTCCACTAAATCAAGCAACTTTTCTCTTAGATCATTTTCTTCTAAAATGAGGACACATTCTTTCTCTATTTCCTGTGGGCATACTATAGAAAGTTCTAGAGCATCTTCCTGAGCCACAGTCTCTTCAGTTTCATCCTGTGTCATCCACTGCTCTTTCATATGGGAGCTCATTGGCCTATCACTCCACAACATTAACTGATTCAGAGTTGCCAGTTTCCTGTTCTGCTGTGCATCTTCAACTGACCATTTGTACTGGTTTCCTGTGAAAGTCTCCAAAATATCTTCATGTGGCAACTGATCAGATATTTCCCACTCCACTGGTTTCTCCTTAATTCTGGGATCCATTGCTCTATCCTGCTGTGATGTTATCCAAGTTAGATTTTCTACACTAAATCCTTCACTTCACAGACAATCAATAACCTCAGTTTCTATTTATTTTAACTTCTCCATTACTAATCCTCTTTTCTACTTTTCTTCTTTGTTTTATGTTTCGTATTGCAAAACTTTCAATGTCTGGATGTCTTTGCCTGGATTTCTCTTCAAATATCTTTGGTGCTGCTTTTTTTGAATTGATTAGTTTTGCTTTCTTCTTTGCATAAACATTGCACCATGTTAAATCGCTTTTCTTTCCCATGTCCATATTTCTTCTTCAGATGTCTCCTGTTTCTCCACAATTTGGGGACTCGTAGTTTCATTATGCTGTGATGTAACCTGTGTTAGACTTTTTGCGCTAAATCATTCACTTTGCAATAATCTTCTATTTTTTTAAATTCTACTTTACTAATCTTCTGTTTTATATTCCCTCTTTGTGATCTTATTTTTTATTGTGAATTTTTCCATATCTGGATGCCTTTGCCTTATTATGAATATCTTTAGGACTGCCTTTTGTGTGTTGATTAATTTAGCTTAAATATTATGCCATATTAGATCTCTCTCTTTCCCATCTCCATATTTATTTTTTTTAAAAGTCTCTAGATTAGTACATTTTCACACTTTCTCTTCCTCAGTTGCTTCTTTCTCCAAATGTCCCAAGCCAATATTTCTTGGTCTACATAATGTTTTTCATAAACCTGTTTTATAAATGAACACAAATATTTATTTGAAGCTGACGACAGTTTTTCTTCTGGAAGTATTTTTCTTTCCTCTAATTTTTTTTATATCTTCTGTCTGGAAATTCTGGGCTTCTTGCATATTAGTAACAATACATAATTCATTTCTTATTTTCAATAGCCTACTCTACTGTCTTTATGACTCTTTTTTGGCTCATCAGTTTTTTGTGATTTTTGTGGACTGCTACTTCCTTCTGCGACAGGAGGACCATCCTCCCCTGGGCCTGACCTAGTCCCATTGTAGGAATGTTTCCATGTCTTGATGATTGCACACTGTCATTTTTTCCAGTTCTGGCACCACTATGCCTACCAGGATTGGGCACTTTTTTTATCCTGGTTCTTGTGCACCCAACTATCTTTTTTACTTTTTAACCTACTTCTGTCCATGATATATGCTATATAAAATACAGTCCATATATCAATGACATCTTGGTGAGATTTTGTGAAAAACAGGGTCACTTTGTGAAGGTACTCACCAAGACTTGAGGATGAATTAAATTCCAGCAATACTACTCTTCATAGCTTGCTGACGTCTCTCTCCATTCAAGCCCCTCTACTTGATAGGTGGCATAATGTTCCTTCAGGTCAAGTCTGTCACACCACAGATGTACGCAATGCCAATGATGCTTCAACATGTGATCTTCTCATGGCAGATGGAGACCATGGTTGAACTAAGGTTCATGTCTCCCATTAGAGACTGGGTGAACATTACTTGAGCCTAGACACTGCAGACAACTGATCACAATTTCAGTCATGGGTACGTATTCCACGTCTCTTAGATAATGTACCCTGACACTGATATCTGAACTGGACAAGAGTGACAGGGAACCAAAACAGATGGTCATTATTAGTGTGCATATTGGGTGGATGCCAAACAACTATTTCAGAACTGGTTCAGAGTCTGTCTCCACAGTAGGTTAGCAAAGAATATGTTATCAGAGATTTGCTTCACATAGTGCCATGAGACAGTCAACCAGTACCATGGCACGTTTCTGCTGCTTAACACAGGAGATACATTACACAGGCTGATCAGTAGCACAAAATGTAAAGTAGATGAGAGACCAGTAGGGCTTGCAGGTACCACCACAAGAACAATCATCTGCAGCTGTAGCCTGTGTGGAGGCTTCCAAGAGTATCCACAGCCATCTGTTCTTGCGGTTGTTACTGTTTCATTGCCTGTGTTTATATTACTGCCTAGTATTTAAAGTATTGCTGACACTGCTGCTGTGCCTATTGTGGACTTAGTGTGAGAAGACACAGACCACTACTGCTGTGGAGTGAGCTTTTGGACAAAATCATGTACAAGTAGGGGCAGCCATGCATGTGCACAGACCTATGCTATGAGATTTCAAAGGCTTGTGTATTGGGATTTGTACCTGCTGCTGTTGTTGGGTAAAGGCTCAGATACTAGCATCAATGCCTGCTGCTTGTGGGACACAGGATGCTGCTATGACATCACAAGGTGCTTACTCAGTGATGCATGTATCTGCTGCTGCTGAGGGTTCATCAGTGCAGCCATACCGGGTTGAAACCATGGCTGTTCAAGAAGATCATCTTAGAGATGCTATTATGTATATGGGGAAGTATACCATAAGGTGGTTGTATTCTGTGCTGAAGTCAGCTTAACTGATTCCATATCACTGGCAGTTTATACTGTATAAGATAATGAATCATGAAACTCGCGAAATTCATACAATGTTTCAGTTTTTTTAATTCAGTCGCATAAGCATCCAAAAATGAATGGAACCTTGAGCGTTCATGTAGAACAAATGAACATATGGCCAACCATAGTAACTAAAATGTTCTCTTACCACAGCAATGTATTTTTTTTCTCGGTCAAAACTCAATGTTTTATAGACTTTCAGGATTTTTTCCCTTGAAAATTCATGCAGAAACAAAGCACTACATATTTTCAGGTTTCTTGGACATTTTGCTCTCAGTCAAAAATAAACTGAATTCCTGGGATGGATAGGAAGGAGAAGAAAGCATCTGCTATTTTGCCATTTAAAATCTTTTAGTAGAGCCACACGAAAATTAATGAACAGTGGTGTGTTAATTAGTGCCAGGAGATGCTTGAAGCATTTTTTTTTATCTTCATATTCAAATTTCTAATTTAAACAGTTAGTGAATGGCAAACACCAGCAAGGGCTATTCGAGTGCCCAAGAGAGTAGGATGCCATCTTCCAGTTGTGAAAACATATTTGACTACATTCAGCTACACAAATGGAGAGAGTTAAAACTAACTTGCAGATTCAGTTAGGTGTATTTATATTCCTTTTCTATGCACAGTACAATTTTTTGATCATAATTTCTTTTAAGGATCCTATATATTAGAACTCACTCCTAGCAGCAAAATTGCTAATGGCATCATATCTCCAAACGTTTTTGTTATCTTCAGGGAAGAGATAGAAATTAAGCCCATGACCCAGTCAATCTAGGTTCAACCAGTGGCCTTGACCATAGAGAAGCCAATGGCGGGGTGGTAGAGTCATGACACAATAACGCCACTTCATCTTTCTCAGGTGAGGCAGAGAAGTTTTCGAGGAAGCAGGCCCTCTTCAGTGATTCTGGTGGAGTCCAGAGTCAAGATGGAAGGGTGTCAAGTGCAAGTGGTAGCAGGGTGAATGGAACAATAAAATGAACACACCACCACCACACAGACTGGAGGATGGCTCCATTGCACTCCCACCCTGGATATGTCAATCAACATGCCGGTGAGGCATAGGATATAACTTAATTACAAAAAAAAAAACTTTCCTCCTGAATTCTCTTCAAAGTTCAAAATAACCAAAAAATAATAGCTATAAAATCTTACTAAGTTGTGGGGGTGTCTCCCAGATGAGATGGTAGACCAAGGATCCATCTGAGTTGGTGGTAGGTCACAAATTTAAAAGCATACACAGCACATATTCAAAAGGACAGGGGTATTTCCTTGATAGAAACAGAAAAAAAAAACACAGCCAGGAACCAATCCAATAAATTTAATACTTCTCCACCGCCTCGACAAAGCCTTCAAGGAGTACATAAGACAAAAATAAAACACACCCTCTTAAATACAAATAAGACATCAATTAACCAATTTAAAATAATTCAAATTAGCAGCTTCCAATTACATTTGAAATTAAGCCCCAAAGGAGCCATAGTATTAAATTTTAAAATGAATGCACTTTCCTTATACAACAATTTCCTTTTATACACAATTTCAGAGTAAAAACCCACAGGAATTTTTTCCAGTATAGTCGATTTTAAGCCATGGGGATCAGAATTATGAAATTCAACAAAATGTTTAACAGGACTATCTAATTTGTTTATTTCTAATATTTGTAATGCGCTCTTGGAGTCTACACTTATATTTCCTCTTGCTCTCCCCTATATAAATGCAATTGCATGGGCATTGTAGAGCATAGATCACCCCTTCTGTATCACAATTATATCTTTCAGAAGGACTAAAGGTCTGTCCCACTAATATACGCAAAGGTTCTTGTAATATGTGGACACACATTGCAATGACCACAAGCAGATGTACCAGTAAATGTATTAAAAGTGAAAGTGGGGTTCAAAACAGGAAATATAAATAGACTATGTACCAAAATATTCCTTAAGTTTCTACCTTTTTATATGCTATTCCCAATGATGGAGATAAAATCTTAGCCAAATCATTATACTTAAATAAGTATGTCCAATAATATTTTACCAAATCTACAAAAATGGGGCTAACGCCCCATAAGTGGAAACACAATCTATTTTTCTCCTATATTCTCTTCTCCCTACAAGATTATTTTTACAGGTCTCTATTATTATTTACAAACTTTTTATGATTTAAGGAAAGGTCACCATTACCATTAATCACTTTATTCACAGAGGACTGTACAGATTTCATGTTATATCCTCTGGATAAAAACATGGAACACATCCTCTCCATCTCTATATTAAAGTCATGTTCATTATTGCATAATCTCCTTAATCTTAAACATTCACTGTATGGAAGACACAAAACAGTATGTGGCGGATGACAGTTAGTACCAGATATTTACTCCCATTTTTGAAGATATGGTAAAATATTATCCGACATACTTAAAAGTATAATGATTTGGCTAAGATTTCATCTCTATCATTAGGTATAGCATATAAAAAGGTAGAAAATTAAGGAATATTTTGGTACACAGTCAATTTATATTTGCTGTTTTGAACCCCACTTTCACTATTAATACATTTACTGGTACATTTTGTTGTGGTCATTTGCAATGTCCACACATTACACAAGAACCTTTTTATGATACAGACCTTTAGACCTTCCTTATTATAATAGTAAAGATATAGAGGGAGAGGGCTCTTTCTAACTCTTATGGGCAAAGGAAATTGAGGAAATTTTAAAGTTTACGTAGACTAGATTAGAAAGAAAAGAAATAAATAAAAAAAAAAATATAGTCCTAAAATTCATTTTCTTGAATTTCAAAATTTCAAAAAAAAAAGGCTTAAAAAAAAAAAAAAAAATTGTGAAAATTAAATTTTTTCTTTTTCTGAAATTATTGTATAAAGAATATTTAAAAGTATAACGATTTGTGAATTATTTTAAATTGGTTAATTGATGTCTTGTCATTTGTATTTACGAGGGTGAGTTTTATTTTTGTCTTATGTACTCCTTGAAGGCTTTGCCGAAGCGCTGAAATATTAAATTTATTGGATTGGTTCCCGGTTGTTTTTTTTTCTGTTTTTATTATAGTTTTTCTTTTGTATAGTTATTTTTAAGTTTTCAGCTTGCATTGCCAGTGGTCCATCGTTTGATATACTGAGAGTTTTCAGGGAGGATTTAAGGGATATTACACAACGGACTTTGGATAAGTTTGTTATCCATGGTGAAGTGTCTGCTGCTACTCCTTCTGTTGGTATGAATGTACATGGAAATGGATGTAATGGTACCTCTAATTCTCTTGACTTTATGGATAAGCTTGAACAAGGGCGAAGGTCCAAACAAGACAACCCATTTTTACAAGTTGGTAAACGTGCAGATTCTTTTTTGCCTGGTGAGTCGGGTGCTTTACTTGATACACTTGAACATCTATTACATAAAGAAACTGCCACCCATTTCAATATTTTTGGGGCTACAGAGATATATAGATTTGGATATATCTCCTAGGGGGTATTAGAGCATTTAAATCTCCCTCTGTCCTGTTTAATATGACTGATGAAGTAGAAAAGAAATTCTCTAAAAGGTGGTTGGCTGCTGCACACCAGTGTGCATTGGAATGGGTCACAATATTAATAGAACGAGACCTCATTAAACAGTCAAAAATTAAAAATGACATTAAAAGCACGTTCCAGGATTTATCTAAGTGCATATCTCCAAGTAACTTAAATGTGCAGTTAACTGACATTAATGAAAAACTAAAAAAGTATGAGGATGAGCTAATAGAAAAAGTACCAAGTTAGTGTGATCTTAAAGATTATGAAGGTGGATGTGCTTTTTTATGGTGCAAAAGAGACAGAAATAACATACAAGATAATGGTTCCACCTTAAATAAATCTTTGAACTCCTCAAAAGGGTCTCCTTTGCATCTGACATATCTGGCACGTTGGCAGAGACTGAGAAAGATGGTGAGGGTTTTCCGGTGTTACCTGCTGCTCAGGATCCAGCAAAATGAGTACAAGACTTTCTGAGGGAGCCTAGAAACAGGGAAGATTCCAACAATGATCGGAAATGATGACATATTCCACCAGAATCTCCACATTCCAGAGACAATACACACCAATACAAGAAATCTAAATGGTTCTGATTTAGTTTCTGATACAGTTATATTGAATATCTCAGAGTTGGTTTGAACTAATTGCCAAATGAAAGTACTGACCTATGGATTTAAATTTATTCCAACGGTTATATCTCGTTTACATGAATTAAAACGCAAAGTGTTTAGAATGTGTCATAAGTTACATCTAGCCTATCATTTTGTTTTAGAATATGAAAATGGTGTAAATGGTCAATATATAGGTTCATAGGTAGGTACTAGGCTATCAGCCCTAGGGCCCATACAAGCCTAGCCAAAAAATGGACCCTGGCTTTCGCCACCCAAGAAAATTATTTTCCTATGCCCCTGTCGAGCAGAGCCACAGAAGTGATTCCCTGGGGTGAATTTCCCATTTCCCATCCAATCATCAAGATTTTTCTTGAAGAGTGCTAATGAGGAGCTCTGTTTGACATAGATAGGTAGTCTGTTCCAGAGTATGGGAAGTCTCTGGGACAGGAATCTATTCCTCCAGCATGTTCTGTTTATTGTGGTGACAAGGATAAGGTCCCTAGAGCGTGTAGCTTGGAGGGATTGGGATTTCTTTAAGTGGAGCATGTCCAACAGCTCTGGGTTTGACATAGCTTTGTATGTTAGGCAGAGATCGCCTCTGAGTAGGCAATATGTGATGGAGTAAAGCTGTAGTTTTTTGAGATGGTCTGCATAGGGCATCTGTTTGAGGCCAATAATCCTCTTTGTGAGGTATTTCTGTGGTCTTTCCAGTTGTTGTAGATGTCTTGTGAGGTACATACCAAAAAGGGTGTTGTACTCTATAATGGGTCTAATGAGTGATGAGTAGAGGGGAAGAATGACCTCTTTTTTTCTGGATGAGAATCCTTTTGTGATGAGATGAGCCACGTAGAAGGATTTCCTGACCACTGTGGCAATGTGATTATCAAAGGAGAGACTACTGTCCACCTGTGTCCCAAGGTCTCATCACATTTTCAGCATTAAGTAGACTACCAGCTATGTGGTAGTTCATGGGTACAGAGTTTTTACCAAAGGGGATGACAATGCACTTTTTGGCATTGAGCTTCAGGACATGGCTTTGACACCAGGAATCTGTCTCAGTGAGGCCCTTTTGTAGTTTGTCTACATTGTTAGGAGTTTCGATTATGGCTCCTAGTTTGCAGTCATCTGCAAACTTTGTTAGCCAAAGAACTTCTGTGTTGGCCTGCACTTCAGAGAAGTAGATACCAAACAGGAGAGGACCCAGAACTGAACCCTGTGGTACTCCACTTGTCACTGGTCTGATGTCGGATTTGGAATCCGCTACTTTCACAGTGTGGGTTCTGTCCGTGAGCCAGTTGGCAACCCATCTTATGACATAGGATTTATACCTAGTTTAGTGACCTTATCTATAATTCCAGAGTGGGGGATGGTGTCGAAAGCCTTGGCGAGATGTAGATAAGCTGTGTGAACCATTTTACCATCATCTATGGCTTTGGTGACTGCTTCAAAGAAGTCAATCAGGTTTAGGAGACATGATCTGCCTTTTACAAATCCAAACTGAGTAGGGTCCAGAGTTTGGAGATTACCAATGTCTTTGTTTATGAGTTCCATGATGATACGTTTCATTGCCTTGCAGACCAGGCTCGTCAGGCTAATGGGGCGGTAGTTCCCGGGGTCCGTCGTGGCTCCCCTTTTGTGGAGTGGAATAACTGTCACAGTGCGCCATTCAGTGGGTACAAAGCCTGAGGTGAGGCTATGATTGAACATGGTACTTAGGGTGCCAGTTCATTCTGTAGTTCGTGTAGAATGCAGCTTGGGATATTGTCAGGTCCCATGGATGCTGTGTTCTTGGCTTTGGAGTGTGTGTTTTTTACCTGTGCAGCCGTGATTATAGGAACTTTGCATTCTTCTGGTATAGAGATGGGCCCTCTAGGGGGGTGAGAGGGGGGTAAAGTTAGCACTGAACCTATCTGCTAGGATGTTGGCAATATCAGTTGGTTCTGTATACTTAGTGCCATTATGCTGTACCTCAGAGCAGATCAGAGTGTTCCCATTTAGATTCTTGACATAGCTATAGAATGCTTTGTGGTTGTCTTTAGAGTCAGTGGCAATTTTGTTTTCGTAACTAGCTTTGGAGGATTTTATGAGGGATCTCAACTTCTTACTGAGGCTGACCAGGGAGTTCCTCCAGTCATGGGATTTTACTCTTTTTTGCAACAGTTTCTTTCTTCTGTTGCAGAGTTTGTTTAAGGCAGAGGACCACCAGATAATCCAGATTGGCTTCCTTTTTTTGGAGGATAACATCTTGGTTCTATTAGGGATAGCATGATCCATGCACTCGTGTAAGTGCTTATAAAGTGCATTTGTGTAGGATTCGGCAGTCATACCTCTATTATCCATCTGCATGGGTGTCATTAAGTTTGCCACTTCTGTCTTAAGAAGTGTGAAGTTGGCTTTTGAGAAGTTTTTTACAATGGTTTCCCTAATTGGGGCTGGGGGTGGGATGTGGATGTCTAGGCTGATTAGCTTGTGGTTGGATCTGACCAATGAGGAATTGACCTCTGGTGTGGAACACCGGTTTCCCATGTTGGTGATGACCAGGTCTAGGATATTGCTGCCCCTGGTAGGGGTGTGAATAAGTTGATCCAAGGCATTGGAATTTATGAATTCTAGAAAATGTTGAGCAAAACAGTTGGTACATGAGTAGTTTTCCCAGTTAATGGTGGGGTAGTTGAAATCGCCCATTATTAGGGTGTTGGGTTGTACCCTAATACTTTCCAGTGTATCAAAAAATGAGGAGTGTGAACCCTGGGGCATGGTGGGGGGGGTCTGTAGCAAGCTACAATTTGGATTGTGGTCTTGCCCAGAGTTAGTTGCACTTGGATAATCTCAGATGCATTATGCTGTGCAACTAGCCTGGAGGTGTGGATATCCTTAATGAATATGGACACGCCTCCACCTTTAGTGCTTCTTTCTGGGTTAGGTGGCCGAAAGGTGTGGTATGAATTGAAGCCTGGTAATGCAGGGTTGCTCTCTGGAGCTTTGAATCAGGTCTCTTTCACTGCACAGATGTCAATGTTCTCCATTTTAAGGAGTGCCTCGAGTGAGTGCATTTTGAGGTTTAGACTTCTAGCATTGAGTAGCATTACCCTCAGATTTTGCTTGCTTGTACCAGTTACGGTGGTGAATTTGTCATTTGAACTTTGCCTAAAAAAGGCACTATATGGGTGGTAAGAGTCTTAGCCAGTATCCGGATTCCTAAGGGCGACAGGTGCAGGCCATCTCTGGCAAAGCATCGTGGACTGTTGATCATGTCGTCCCAGGCAGACAAATACTGGATCCCCTTAGAATGACACCAGAAGCTTAGCCAATTGTTGAAGTCAATCATTTTGTCCTTGTACTGTGGTATCATTCTGGGTGATGGCAGGATGCTACTCAGGGTTAGGGTCATACCTGCCTGGGATACAAGATCGGAGAGCTCCTCCATGTCTCTTTTCATGTAGTCCAGGGAGGTACGTCTCAGGTCATTCACACCAACATGGACAATGACAGTGTCATATTTGTACTTATTGTGGAGTGACCTGAGTGCATGCATTATGTGGCGGATCCTGGCAGCTGACAGCAACTTTCTCCTTGTTTAGTCTAGTGAGTGGAACATCAGTGTGCCTGACCTATAGAGTCACCTATGACTAGAGTGTTGGGTACGTTGTTATGCCTTATGAGTTGTGGTTGAGTGGCACACTGAGTTTGTGGACTGTGTGTCATTTGGGTTGTGTTGGGGGGGTGGAGTTTGCTTGCGTTTATGCTTTGGATGTCCCTGATGCTTGTGCAGGTTTTTATTGAGAGCCTCTGCAAATGTAGGTGCATGTTTTGTGTTTCTGTGTGTGTTTTGGTGGTGTGGGTTTTGAGGGACTATGTGACGAGTGTGGTGTGGTGCAAGTGTTTACCCTCTCCTCTTGACAGTCTTGGGTGAAGAGAG
The DNA here is from genome assembly GCF_019279795.1 of Protopterus annectens. NCBI lineage: Eukaryota > Metazoa > Chordata > Ceratodontiformes > Protopteridae > Protopterus > Protopterus annectens. Next base: position 1,250,591,439 of record NC_056725.1, read on the forward strand.
CTTTGCTTCCAGTTTGGCTATATAAGTGCATCTCTCACAGGTTGTAGTGTTGGGTGGTAGGAGGAGAGGGTTGTCTGTGTACATGAGGCAATTGCTGCATTGCCCCAAGATGCCCAGATTCATCAGGTAGACAGGAGAAATCACTGGGAGCTGACCCTTAGACATGCCTGGATAAGTGCTTATTTATTAAGTACTAAAAACTGCTTTCCACTAGACAAGTGAGGAAAGTTGAGTGCTGTAGTAATTTGTAGCTTATGTAGGTAATTCTGATGTTAGTGTTGATAGTTTTCATACTTGAAATTCTGATTTAGAAGTGAATAGTGACTATAATGCATATAACCTTTCTGATACTGACATCACATATAAGAGGGATTTTATCCCCCCCATATAGACATGATGGTAATCAACACCTTTCTCAAATGTTAAACTTTGCAATGGAGTGTGACTTTATGAATAATAATGCTATTATTTATAATTTAATTTAACAGCCCAAGAATGGCATGAAATTCAAGTATTTAGAAATAGGAATGTTGTCATTAAACCTTCCGACAAAGGGCTTAAAACTGTTATAATGAATGATCAACAATATTTAACTATGTGTATGATACATTTGGATGATAGGAAAACCTATGAAATGGCAGTTTTTTTACTGCCTACCCAAAGTCCATAAGGATGTTTCAAATCCTCCAGGCAGACCTATTGTTTCTGCTCAGAAGTATTTTTTGAGTAATATAGGTTTGCTGTTACATAAATATTTATTACCTTATGTATTGAAACTTCCCTCATACATAAGAGATAGCATGGATTTTTCATGATAAATTGTCTCATTTGGAATGGTCCAAGGATATGTATTTTATTACAATAGATGTGTGCAGTTTATACACCAACATCTAACACAAATTTGGCATAGAGGCAGTTAAATATTTTATAGGGGATACACCACAAGCAAATTATGTATTAGAACTGTTGGAATTTTGTTTTGAAAAATAATTTTATATTCAAAAATATATTTCATCAATTACAAGGGATGGCCATGGGGCATCTTTTGCCCCCCACGTACACCAACTTGATGATGGGCTTATATGAATTAGAACATCTTTATCCTGCAGAATTTTTTAAAAAATATGTAAAGTACCACAGATTTATTGATTATATTTATATGTAAAGCTAGTATTATTGAAGTAAATGGGTTTATCGTGTGGCCATATAAAAGTAGATTTGGTTTTTTTTCCTTTAATGGTTTGCAAGTGGGTAGAAGACTTATGTTTTCTGATATTAGTCTTACTATTAATAGTGAAAATGTATTACATCAGTTCATAGATCTGTTTGGTACTAGCTGCCATCCACCACATACTATTTTCTGTTCCATACAGTGAATGTTTAAGATTAAGGAGATTATGTAATAATGAACATGACTTTAATACAGAGATGGAGAGGGTGTGTTCCATGTTTTTATCCAGAGGTTACAACATGGAATCTATACCGGCCTCTGTGAATAACGTGATTAATGGTACTGGTGACCTTTCCTTAAATCATGAAAAGTTTGTAAATAATAATGAGAACTATAAAAATAATCCTTGTAGGGAGAAGAGAAGATAGGAGAAAAATATATTTTGTTTCCACTTATGGTGCATTTAGCCCCATTTTTGTTGATTTGGTAAAATATTATTGGACATACTTAAGTATAATGATTTGGCTAAGACTTTATGGGCTGCCACAGTGGTGCAGCGGTTAGCATTGCCACCTCACAGCAAGAGGCTCTCTGGTTCAATCCTTGGCTGGGGTGCCTTCTGTGTTGAGTCTGCATGTCCTCCCTGTAGTCACGTGGGTTTCCTCCAGGTGCTATGGTTTCCTCCCACATACCAAAGACATGCTGTAGGTGGATTGGACACTCTAAATTGGTCCTAGGCATGAGTGTGTGCACCTTCTGAGGAAGGTTGGGTGCCGGGCTGGCAAATTGACACCGTAAACCTCCACTGCCAATCATGAGCAGACAGGTGATCCGCTGTGGTGATCCCTAACTGGGAAAAGCTGAAAGAAGATTTGGCTAAGATTTTATCTCCATCATTAGTTATAGCATATAAAAAAAAGGTAGAAACTTAAGGAATATTTTGGTACATAGTCAATTTATATTTCCTGTTTTGAACCCCACTTTCACTATTAATACATTTACTGGTACATTTGCTTGTGGTCATTGCAATGTGTGCCCACATATTACAAGAACCTTTGAGTATATTAATGGACAGACCTTCAGTCCTTCTGAAAGGTATAATAGTGATACAGAAGGGGTGATCTATGCTCTACAATACCCATGCAATCTCATTTATATAGGGGAGAGCAAAAGGAAATTTAAGTGTAGACTCCAAGTGAATATTAGAAATAAAAAAATGAGATAGTCCTGTTGCTAAACATTTTGTTGAATTTCATAATTCTGATCACCATGGCTTAAAAGCAACTATACTGGAAAAAAATTCCTGTCGGTTTTTACTCTGAAATTGTGTATAAAAGGAAATTGTATTAATTTTAAAATGCAATACTATGGCTACTTTGGGGTTTAATTTAGAAAGTAATTGAAAGCTGCTAATTTGAATTATTTTAAATTGGTTAATTGATGTCTTATTTGTATTTAAGAGGGTGTGTTTTATTTTCATCTTATTTACTCATTGAAGGCTTTGCCGAAGTGCTAGAGAAGTATTAAATTTATTGGATTGGTTCCTGGCTGTTTTTTTTTTAGTTGTTTCTATTATAGTTTTTCTTTTGTGTAGTTATTTTTGTATTTCCTTGATACTCTGGCCAAAATTCTCTTACTCTTTATAAATACCACCCTTGATCTTCCCTGGAAAATAAGTCATAAGCTCTGTATGATTAAACTTGTCAACTAAAACAGAAGTAAACAAAATACAAGTAAAACTACAGATTCAGACCCAGAGCTGTGCACCAGAAATTATGCATAATATTTCCTCCTGGCTGCAATATAATTTGCCAACAGTGACAATGGAATATTATGAACAACAAATAAAACAAAAATTGTGAACCAAATAAAAACAAACGACCAATAAACCAGGATCCACCACAGAATTTAATCCAAACTCTCTCTAGTGCCTTGGCAAATGCCTTCCAAAAAGAATACAAACAGAAAAAAGCACCACACATTTATACAATAAAATGAATCAACCTATTCTAACAATTAACACACCTAAATAATTAAATAATTAATTAACTAAAAACTCTCCAATTGCATTCTATGTTAACACCACAAGGGGCTAAAGTGTCATATTTCAATATAAATACTTTTTATACAGAAGTTTTTTCTTTATATTAATACCATATTGAGCAATAGAGACATGTTTTAAAACAGTACCTAGCATACCCTGTGGGTTACTATTATGATACTTTTTAAAGTGCATCGCAAGTGGACTTTCTAACTTTTAATTTCTAATATCCCTCATATGTTCCTGTAACCTGGTTTTAAAAGCCCTTTTACTCTTCCCCACATAGAACATTCTACATGGGCATTTGAGTGCATACACAATACTCTCAGTATTACATGAAAACATACATTTAGACTGAAAATTCTGTCCATTAATACATTGAAATGTTCTGCTCACATACTGACACGTTATACATCTACCACAGGGATATGTTCCTACTAAGCTCAAATTTACATTCAAGTGTGCTGTAGGAGTAAAAAAATCTAGCATGGACTAGCATATCCTTTATATTCTTGCCCCTTCTAAAAAAAAAATTAATTTTTTTCAAAAACATCTACTAAATCCCTATATTTAAACAGGGAAGTCCAATAAAGTTGAATAATCTGCTTAACTTCGTTTGTCAATAGATCATAGGTCATAACTGCATAAATCTTTCTCAAATGATTTAATTCTTTCTTAAATCTACCTTGATGTTTATTACAATTATTACTAGGTTTATATATAATGTTATTAACTTTATCTAAAGAGAGTAACACTTCCTCAGCATTATAACCCCTCTTTATAAATAACCGAGACATTTTTTCTAACTCATTTGCCTCATTAGTATTATTACATAATCTCCTTACTCTCATTACTTCTCCATAAAGTAAAGATTTTAATAAATGTAGAGGATGATGGCTAGTTCCATCTAAGAAGTGCAAACCATCCTCAGATTTACGAAATACCTTATCAATAATTCTCCCATTTTCACCTCCTTCAAGACGTATGTCTAAAAAGTAAATCTTATTACCTAGTTGAAAACCATCAAACTTCAATGAAAATCTATTTTCTTGGAGGGCATATGTAAAATTACTAACTTCTTCTCTACCCCCCCTTATATATAAAAATTAAATCATCAATATAGATAATATTTCACCACATACTTTTTGAAAAATTCCATTTCAAAAAGCCCCATCATGATGTTGGCGTACATGGAGGTGAAAGCTGCCCGCATGGCTGTACCCTTCAACCGGTGAAATATCTGCCATCAAACTCAAAATAATTTCTTAAACAGAAATCAACCAATTCAATTATATAATGTGAAAGGGGACTGTCTCCCAAAGTTTTAATGCTTCTAGCCCATACTGATGATTAATACTTGTGTACAAACTCTTCACGTCTACTGTTAACCAGTACATATCTTTGGACCATTTGAGGGGTAATACCTGTTCTAAAAAATCAGAACTATCTTTAATGAAAGAACTTTGTCTGATAACATATGGTAAAAGAAAACTGTGTAAAAATATACCCATATTATTGAGGAAATAATTACATGCAGACACAATAGGATGACCAGGAGAATTCTGGGTGTCCTTATGTATCTTAGGCAGACAATAAAATCTGGCAATTTGTTATCTTTTTTAAATTTAATATCTACATCATCTTTTGAAGAATATTGTAAACACTGCCCCTTCTGTAATAAATTTCTAAATTGTTGAGTGGCTTCTTTATATTCTTTAACAGAACATTTTTTCATGTGTCATTATCATGTAAATGTTCCAAACACATATGAACATATTGTGAAAAATGCATTAATACAACCTTATAGTTTCATAGTTTAGTACTAGGCTATCTGCCCTGGGACATTTATAAGCCTAACCATAGTGAAGTGTACAGAGTAGATTTAGAATACTGTGCCTCTGTCTAGTAGTGACACAGTGAAGACCCCCTTACATAATAGAATTAGTTTACTGTGCCTCTGTCTAGTAGTGACACAGAGATGACCCCTGGGGTAAACCTATGATCTCCCATCCACTCGTCAAGATTTCTCTTGAAGAGAGTCAGTGAGGGGCTCTGCCTAACATGAACTGGGATTCTGTTCCAGAGTATGGGAAGCCTCTGAGTTATGAATCTGTCCCTCCAGCATGTCCTATTCATATTTGCGCTGAGGTTTAAATCTTGAGCTCTCGTAGTTCTGATGGATTTGGATTTTTTGAAGTGGAGCATGTCCATCAATTCCTGATTGGACATGGCCTTGTACGTCAGGCACAGATCACCTCTGAGCAGGTGGTATGCTACTGAATAGAGCTGGAGTTTCTTTAGTCTGGCATATGACATATGTTGGAGACCCTTGATCCTCTTGGTGAGGTACTTTTGGGGTCTCCCTAGGTGTTGCAAGTGCTGGGTGAGGTACATACCAAATGGGGCATTGTACTCAACCATGGGCCTGATAAAGGAAGAGTATAGGGGTACAATGACCTCCTTTGATCGGGATGTGAATCCCTTCATGATAAGGTGGGCAAGGTAGAAAGTCTTTCTAACCACCTTTGGCAATGTGGGTGACAAATGAGAGGTCACTATTGACTTGGGTCCCCAGGTCTCCGATTACTTTTTCCATACTCAGTGGGTTACTGTCTATGTGATAATTTGTGGGTACTTTGTTTTTCCCAAAGGGGATGACTATACATTTTTTGGCATTTAGTTTAAGGCCATGACTCCAGCACCAATTGTCCGTTTCAGTGAGGCCTTTCTGTAGGATGCATGTGTCAGCTGGTGTATCGACTATGGCGCCTAGTTTGCAGTCATCTGCGAACTTTGTCAGCCACAACCCTCCCATGTTTGCTTTCACATCTGAGAAATAAATGCCGAACAAGAGGGGTCCCAAGACAGAGCCCTGTGGGACACCACTTGCGACTGGCTTTGAGTCTGACATGGCTCCAGCGATTTTGACTTTATGGGTTCTATCCTTTAGCCAGTTTGCCACCCATCTTGTGACATATGGATTTACATTTAAGCTGTTGAGCTTGTCTATGATGCCAGAGTGGGGTATTGTGTCGAAAGCTTTAGCCAAGTCCAGGTGCTGTATGGACTGCTTTGCCCTCGTCAATGGCTCTAGTGACGGTTTCAAAAAAGTCAACCAGGTTCAAAAGGCAGGATCTGCCCTTTACAAAGCCGAACTGGGTGGGATCAAGTGTCTAAGTCCCCAAATGTCTCTGTTTATGAGTTCCATAATTATTCTTTCCATAGCTTTGCAGACCAGGCTGGTTAAGCTTATGGGGCGGTAGTTACCAGGGTCTGTAGAGGTGCCTCTTTTGTGGAGTGGGACTACTGTTGCTGTACGCCAGTGTTCAGGTACATATCCTGTAGTAAAGGCTAAGGTTAAATAGCATTTTTATGTGCGGGTTTAGCTCCTCTTGGAGTTCACGTAGCATGCAACCCGGGATACCATCAGGTCCCATTGATGCTGTGTTTTTAGCTTTGCTGAGGGCGGTTCTCACCTGGACATCTGAGATGACAGGGAGGTTACATTCAGCTGGGATGAGTATTTCTTCTTTTGGGGGTGAGGGAGGGGAGAAATTTGCACTGAACCTGTCTGCCAGAATGTTGGCAATATCTGTGGGTTCAGTGTATTTTTTTGTCATTGTGAACTAACTCTGAACATATCCGAGGGTTTCCGCCCAGGTTTCTAACATAGCTGAAGAAGGCCTTGTGGTTATCTTTAGTGTCCATAGCGATTTTTCTCTCAAAGTTGGCCTTGGATGTTTTTATGAGAGAACATAGCTTTCTACTAGTGCTGATCAGAGATGCCTTCTCTTTATGGGATTTTGCTCTATCGTGCAGTAGCTTCCTTCTTTTGTTATACAATTTGTTTATGGCTGGGGTCCACCAGACAGGACGCCTGCCCTTGGTGGAGAGGGTCTTGGTTTTATTTGGGATTGCATGATCCATGCATTCTTGGAGATGTCCGTAGAAAGCATTTGTGAAGGATTCTGCATTGTGGGATGTGGTTTCCACTGGCCCAGTGGGCTTAAAGGATACCATCTCAGTTTTAAGAAGTGTAAAGTCGGCTTTTGAGAAGTTTTCACTGTAGTCTTTTGTGTTGGGGTGGAGGTGGGATATGTATATCCAGGGTGATTAGTTTGTGGTCAGATCTCACTAGTGAGGGGTATACTTCTGGTGTGGAGCACTTTGTCCCCATGTTTGTGATGATCAGGTCTAGTATATTATCTCCCCTTGTAGGAGAGGTGACTAGCTGTTCCATTGCATTTGAATTTATGAATTCCAGGAACCTTTGGGCTAGGGTGTTTGGGCTAGAATAATGCACCCAGTCTATATTAGGGTAGTTGAAGTCTCCCAATATGATGGTGTTTGGTGAGACATTCATATCCTCCAATGTCTTCAGGAAGGCTGAATGGGGTTCCTGAGATTGGGAGGGTGGCCTGTAACATGCTACCAGTTGTATAGCAGTTTTGCCTATGGTTATAGTTGCACCTGGATGGTCTCTGATGCTTCATGTGTTGCCACTAACCTGGAGGTGTGGGTGTCCTTGATGAATATGGACACTCCCCCTCCCTTTTTGGTTTGGCCCGAAAAGCATGATACGAGGTATAGCCTGGTAGCGCTGGTGTGCTCTCAGGAGCCTTGAACCAGGTTTCAGTTACTGCACAGACATCAATGTTCTCCATACTGAGGAGTGCTTCGAGAGCCTGCATCTTGAGATTTAGACTTCTGGCGTTGAGCAGCATTACCCTTAATTTTTTTCCATTGTTTTCTAAGGAGGTGGGTTTGTCTTTTGAGCCTTGCCTGAAAAAGGCACTATGGGGGAGGCAAGAGCCTTAGCCAATATCCGGAAGCCCAGTGGTGACAGATGCAAGCCACCCCTTGTGAAGCAGCGTGGCTTGTCCAGCATTTCATCGCAAGCAGACAGACATTGGATCCCCCCTAGAATGACACCAGTATTTGAGCCAATTATTAAAGCTGATCATCTTGTCTTTGTATTGTGGCATCATTCTTGGTGAGGGCAAGATGCTGCTCAGGGTCATACCAGCCTGGGCTACATAATCAGAGAGTTCCTCTATGTCTCTTTTCATGTAGTCCAGGGAGGTACGTCTCAGGTCATTCACACCGGCATGGACAATGACGGAGTCATATTTGTACTTGCATTGGATTGACCTGAGTGCGTGTGTTATGTGGCGGATCCTAGCTCCCGATGGGCAGCTCACCGTTACCCTCTCCTTGTTCAGCCTGGTAAGCGGAAGGTCAGTGTGTCTGACTATAGAGTCACCTATTACTAGTGTATCAGGCATGGTGTTTGGCCTTAAGGGCTGTGACTGTTTGACACACTGATTTATTGAAGTATGTGTTGCATGTGTTATGTTTTGAGGTGGTGGATTTTTGGGTGTCTGCTTTGGGAGCCTTTGTTGTTTTGGTAAGTTTTTTGTTAGAGCCTCCGAGTATGTCTTTGTGTTATTGTGTGTTTGGTTTGCAGTTGTGGTAGGTCTATGTGGGACTGGGTTTGGTGCGTGTGTGAGGTTACCTTCTCCTCCTGTCTGGTCTTGCCAGTCCTGAGTTGAGAGAGTTCAGCCTCCAGTTTGGCTATATAGTTGCATCTTTCACATGTATTTGTGTTTGTTGGGAGGAGGAGAGGGTTGTCTGTGTACATGAGACAATTGTAGCATTGTCTCAAGATTCCCAGATTAACCAGCTGAACCGGAGATGATGCTAGTAATCTACCACTCGACATGCTAGAATATTATAAGGGAGTGCTGTGCCTTTAAGGGAAATGGGTACTCACAGGGAAGGTAGGTGGATGTAGTGCTTACTTTAGTTAGCGAGTACTTACTTAGAAGAGAGGTTTTGAGAACAAGTGCTAGGCTTATAATAAAGCGATTAGACTGATTATTATGAGTAGAGCTTTCTTAAGGGAAAATTTGAAGAGCAAACTTGACGGAGCCAGAAAAAGTTTAACTGGTGCTGCGCTATGCGCACAAATGTGGATTTTAAACAGGGAACTTCAAAAGAGCTAGAAATGGTCCAAAACAACCAATTACTACAAGCTCTTGTGCTGAGGTCACTCCTTCAGGGACAGATAGGCTGCTCAAGGCTCCCCACTCCCACTGGTGAGCAAAGAAACTTCCTTCTATCCAAGTAAGGCAATGGACAACACAGGAACTACACCACAGCCCTTTATCTGCTGTTTTTTAATAAGTTAATTTCTGCTAAGTTGTAATGCTTCCCACTCTAATTTAGTTAAATTATACTGTATATGTTGTTTTTTTGTTAAAGAAATCACAATATAAAGATTTTATTGCAAAATTTACCATAGCTGCAAAATTTTGTATACCTTCATGAGAAAAAGGTGGTATAAATAGACTTTTAACTACAACTTTAGATGTTACCAACCTACAATATGCATTGGAAGGTTCAGGAAATTCATCATCAGAAATGCAAGAATAGAAACTGTCCTCTGAGTCAGCAGAAGAAAAGAACATGTCATTATTTAAACCATTGTTAAGACTATTCTCATTATGTTTATCCTTAAAAAAAGCCAAATGCAACTTCCGTACAAGACAGTACATATCTTTTTTTCATAACATACAATCTAGACATGACAGTAGGAATGAATTTTAAACCATGATTAAGCACAGAAAATGTAGCATCATTCAACGTATAGCCAGACAAATTAACTATATATGCATCTCCACTATTTGACCAGTTATTATTGCCTATTAAAGTCACTGAAAGAACTGTATTAAAGTCAATTTCTTCTGAATCGCTTGACCTTTGCTGCATAGGTGGTTGTGCTTCGGGCTGTTGTCTATACCCATTCTGATGTCGAATTCTCTCCCCTGGTTCTTTCTCTATCTGCATACTCAGGTCGCTTATTTCTCCAAAAAGTTTGCTGTAGATATTGTGAATCCTGGGCAGCAGGAAGTTCAGGATATTCTCCAGGTTCACTCTCCCACTCTGTAGAGACATCCGAGCAAGTGCTCAAGCCACCATTATGCCTCTGACCTTCCTGGTCAGCAAACCGAACACCTCTCTGTCGCCTCCTCTTATTGGTTGGCCAGAAAAAAGCAGAACACTGATTGTCTTTAATGTCTCAATTTAGTTTATATTTCTTTGTATTTAACAGTTCTGTTTCAAAATCCATGAGTTTATCCTGTAGACATTGCTCCACACGTGCAACCCCTAATGCATCTGACAATGTCTCACAGGCAGTAGTTATATCTGTTTTTAATTTTGCCTATTTTAATCTATCTCGTTCCACCAAAATATTTATTCATTCAATTGAATGGTGGACGGCGGCTACTCACCTAGTATGAAACTTTTTATCATTTTCATCCTGCATATCAAAAGGAGTTGTTGGATTTTTGAAAGCTATCAAGCCTCGAGGTGTGATATCTAATTCTAAATATCTCTGTAGGCTGAGACAGTTTAAATGAACTGCCAGCTCTTTTGACATGAGTCTATCCAATTTATCAAATATTTTTTTTTGTTTCAGTTGATAAAGAATTACTCATTCACTGTCCGATACTGGAAAAAGGATTACTAGCTCTTCTTTGCTGTTCTTTTAGCAGAAATTTTTGCCAAAAGGTAATCTGCTCTTCCTGGGTCACTCGTATATTCGTTTTATCACCCATAGACAAGTTATACTGGTCTATAGTGGTTTAACTCAAATCCACAGAGTCCTGCCTAAAACTTTTAGGCACCATAAGTGAAAGATCACTGGACATATATTATAATCAACAAATAAAACAAACGACCAATAAACCAGGATCCACCACAGAATTTAATCCAAACTATCTTTAGCGCCTCGGCAAATGCCTTCCAAGGAGAATACACACAGAAAAAAGCAACAACACATTTATACAATAAAATTAATCAACTTATTCTACCAATTAAACAATTAAAACACCTAAATGCCAATGGAATACCCAGTACACAAAAAAATCCTTGCTAGCATCACCTAAAACTATCAACCACAAATTGTTATGCATAGCTACAATGTACTCATCCCCAAGTATTACTGCAATCATGGATAAACTTAATGCCTTGGATCCCAAATTGAAACTCCAGTTGCCCATATATTCATATTGTTTCTTGAAGATATTAATTGGTGCCCCAAGTTTAACTGAGAGGGGGAATTTAGTCCACAAGCAAGGGAGTCTTTGAAATGTGATGTCATATTTCATAGCACAGTTTATATTATTTTTTATTGAGGATGAATGTCATTTGTGTTCAGGTCAGTGTGAGGGTAGTGCAAACAAAGGCTTTCAGACAGTAAGCTGTCTTTATTTATTTATTTATTTTATTTTTATTTTACATTTGTTGACCGGGATGGTCCGACTGGATACATGTCCATTTTCAGCGGAGGCCCGGGGAGAAAAAAACAGACACAGAAAAAAAACATTCATTTACATATTTATAAATACATACAATTAATGCAAATACACAAATTACAAGTACACAAAAATACTTCACATTTATTTTGTACACATGGCTACATCATTGAATAGATTACAGTTCAAAATACAGTAGTATTGTTACTAGGTTACTTCCCCCATCCCTTAGGAGTCAAGCAAGGGGGCAATGGGGGAGCTTGATTTTCAGTGGAGGTGGAATTGGGTGGTATTAAGTGTACAAATTCTTTGAATAAGAGAAAGAAAAAAAGAAACCACCCACCTAGTACTACAGGAGGAGAGAGAATACTAGTTGGTGTCAGAGAACTAGTCTGGGTTATTACATTTTTTAAAAAAATGTTTTAAATTTTTGTTTATTTTGATTTGACATGATGTAGTAAGTCTTAGTAAGTCTTAAGCTATTGGGAGGGAATTCCAGACTAGACCTATAGAAGAAGTCAGGAGTTCTCAATTTTGTTGTTTTGGATTTGATGGTTTGGATAGGACTCTATGTGAGGAGCATTAGCAAGATTGGAAATGGAATCAGAAGATTATGCAAGGGAGGGTTTATCCGGGTTTTGTAATAATTTTAAACTTCAGTGAGTTTGTTTGGTTTAGTTTGGTTTAGTAGTTCTAATGATCAAGTTTCAGGCAGTAGGGTTAAGGCAGTGATGTTTTCCCTCTACTACTCTCCTACTACATGTGAGCGTATGATGTGTAGAGTTTGTTGTGAGAATGATTGCACAGGAATGAAAGCACAGAGAGGCATACAAGGAGGCATACAAGAAAAAGTGTGTGTGAAGAGGAGAGAAAGTTAGTTTGGGGGTTAGGTTAGAATAATATTATAGGAGGATCAAGTTCTTAAGTACAGTCTTTACATATTTATGGATATGCATATCAAATCTATCTAATCCTATAATAATGACTCCTAATAGTTTAGTGTAGTTAAAGTAAAATTAACTGGTACACCAAATAAGGATTACAAGGAAGAAGGAAGGATTATTAAGGGGTGATTAAGTTGGACTGATGATAACTGAGGTGGGAAAAGGTTAGGGTTAGAATTTTGGATTGGATTTTAGTTTTTATTCGAGAGCCAAATTCCTGGGAACTGGTAGCAAAGTTAGGGTGGGTTGGTCGACTTTACTTGGGAGGGATAGATCAGAGTGGAGTGAGCTGCATACTAGATGCAGGTGGGGCAGATGATGCAGGTGGAATTTAGAGAGAAATCTATGAAAAAGAAGAGGAATTAGTATATGGAGTAGGGGAGACCTATGGAGGACAGTTAGCAGTTAGTAGAGCTATTTTCCCCAGAGAACTGCCTGTTCCACAAGGTGTTTTGTCCAGCTGAACCAGCAGGTTTGGATAATCAAGTGTAAGATTCAAAAGTGTGGAGCAGTAAAGGTGTTGTGAAGTCAGAAAGAGGCTTGACAAAATTTTTTTAGATTGTGAAGAAATTTTGAGTGTCAAGTTTTATTATTGTGTGGTCATTACTATGGTGCAGTGAAAGAGGGTACTATGGGTGGGGATTAAAATTTGGGAGAGATTTGAGGGGTAGATGATTACAGGGTGAGATGGTTCTTTTAGCTTTTGGAACATCTTTTGCAATGGTTGCTATGGTTCGATTTTATTGCTATGGGTCTATAATTAGATGGAGATGCTGTCGGAGATGACCTTATGGAGGGGGAAATATGCCCGTTCTTTTTCTAGGGGTAGTGTCTTTTTCATTGCATTTCTAAGTTGCTGGAATTTAATGCGAATCTTGAGATGCTTTAGTAGTTCATCATTGTCCCAGGGCCTGATCTCTAAGTTTGATTTGGATTGGTTTCTCTAGTTAGCCATGGTGCTATCGAGTCAGTCTTGGTGTGATTCTGAGTCTGTGCATGATGTCAGTCAATGTTGAGTGTGTCAGTAAAAATGTCACCTCTCTATCAAGGGCAGGGTTTTTAGCTTGGACCAGTTACAGGATCTAAGTTCAGTTTTAGAATAGTTTTGGAACAAATCTCTTCTTATTTCTGACAATATATATATAGGAGGCTTTATGCTGGTAAATTTGTTTTTTAGGTAATGTGGTGGTGGTGGGTCACCTAAGATCATTAGGGAGGGTCAGTATATTTATGTGTATTATACCCAGGTCCTTCTATACTCTGTATGTCAGGCATACATCAAAGATGAAGACTAGATGCAACAAGGAAATGTAGAGGTTCTACAGTGTTTGTCTACAAGTCCTGAAAGCCTTTCAATTATTTTTGAGGAATCATTGTACCTTTGCCAACTGTATTCTGATGAAATCCCAGTGTTTGGGATAAAAGCACTCAATACTGCTCTGTTGGTTGTGTTTTTTTAATTTTTGTTGACGTTTTCCAACTGTGCAAGTATGTTACAGAACTGGTACAGTATTCTACAGTTGGTCTGTAAACAGGTTTATAAAGGGAGACAAATTCAGATAGGATACAGCTCTCACTCCCATGTAGGATCAGGTGGGCAATTGCATGTTATTTACATACAACAGTAATGATATGTCTGTCAGATGAAAATTCATCATCTGCAAAGACTCCAAAGCCTTTTACTATTTTGTCAACTTTTTCCTGTTAATAGTGCATACTTGTGAGGATGCCAAATACCAGAATGCTGCCTTTTGCACATTGTATATACAGCCGCTTCTACTGCTCCACTCATATGTAGTTAAGTACTCTCTGACGTTGGTCTATTAGTGGGGTTAAGGGTGATGCGCCCTAGTCTGCAGTCATCTGCATATTTGGTGAACCAGAAAAAACTGCCAAAAAATGTTTCCAGGGCAGAGTCCTGAGGTACTCTACTGGAGACAGGGGATCATGAAGATATGACATATTCCTTCCTATTGTGTGCAACTCTGTAGCAAACAGTGAATCAAAATTATCGTATAATTTACAGTCAGATCCAAAGTTTATGATTTTATGTGGTACAGTTTTGAATGTTTTAGCCAAGTCAAAATAAAATGCATGGACAGAAACCTTCATCTAAAGCAGCAGTCATACTCAGAAAATATATTTGGTTAAGCATATGACGTATAACTCTGACAAAGCTAAAATCTGTGGAGTAGCGGGATAAAGCCTCAGCTATGACCTATTTAAACAGTGGTTTGGGCACTGGAACAGTTTTGGTAGGGGGGAAGACTGACTGACTGCCTGCCTGCCTGCCTGATGCCATCAAGGGAGGAATAGGTGGCTTCTCTTAAGCTAATCACAATGCAAGCAGTACTAACATGACCAAGACTGCAGGCATGGGCTTGGCAATTCCAAGCTGGTGGTGGCAGAAGCACATGCACATACATACACACAAACATGTGAAGGGTGCTCAGTGATGGCATGGGTGCTGAGGTCAGCCATGAGGAGAAAGGTTAGGGCAATCTTTAAAAACAACTGAATTTCCAAGATGTTGAGGGCACAAACCACTTAAATGGCTGCCTGGATGAAGGGCTCCCCCCGACTTACTTTTATCCTCGTGCTAGGATCTCCTCAGTGGTGATGGAATAAATGGGCTCAAGACTAACAGGAGGCAAAATAAACCTACAAAAAATAAAAGATGTACATTTGGGGGGTGGGACAGACTGTGCTACGTAATGGAGAAGGATATGTCCTGTGTTTGAATAAGTCCCATGATGATTCTTTCCATCTTCTTGTACAACTGACCTGCAATCACTTGAGTCCATGGAACTTGCAGTAGAGCCCTCCCCTGTGGACTGGAAACCATAATAACCTACTTCCAGACATCTGGAATTTAGCACTCTATTATGAAACAAGGATGTGCATAAAGGGGAATACCAGCCTATCTTGATTGTGCAAACTTTGCTTCCTCATACCTTATCTGGTCCCATCAAACTGTTTCATACCTTACTTAGGACAGCAGTGAGCATTTCATAGATAGGTACTAGGCTATCAGCCATAAGCCTAGCCAACAAGGTTCCCTGGCTTACTCCACCCAAGAAAGTTATTTTCCTGTGTCACTGTCGAGCAGACACACAGAAGTGATCCCCGATGTGTATTTCCTATTTCCCATCTACTCATCAAGATTTTTCTTGAAGAGTGCTAATGAAGAACTTTGCGTGACATAGATGGGTAGCCTATTCCAGAGTATGGGAAGTCTCTGGGGCAAGATTCTGTCCCTCCAGCATGTCTTGTTTATTGTGGTGACAAGGTTTAGGTCCCTAGAGCGTGTAGCTTGGATGTAACTTCAGCTACTGACACGTTTCAAGAAGAATATATGGTGTTCCCTCTGAGTACTAAAATTTGTTCTAAATCATCATGCTAGCAGTGTGTTAGCAGTGCATGCTGACTGTCATGATATAACATTTTATTGTAGCACACTGTATTTTTGTTTCTCCCCCTTCTTTTTTCACATGTTACTATGGGGCTTTAATTATCATAGTTGGTTTTGATGGCAAGTTTAACCAAAAATAAAGCTTTGCTTCTTCTGACTTTTAGCTAGATTTTTCTTGGAGGCAATATTAGCCTTTATGCAATGGGTTTGGTACAGTTTATTAAACAAAAAAAAAGAGCATGCAAAGCTTTTAATTTGATGATTTTGTAGCTGCAGCATTTAGGTTTACTACAGAATTTTCACCTATACTTATATAGCTAACATGGGAATGAAATTATTAATACAGTTATTTAAAATTTTGTACCATAAATGATCAATAAGTTGCGAATGGGGTTTAGTCTATAGTTCTAGCTGACTGATACTACAGAATTGTCCAACGCACTATACATAATGTCTGATAAAAAAAATATATATATATATATATATATCTATGGGTCTAGGACAAATGCTTGAGCGGCCGTTTCACCGAATGTGAAATGACCGGGCATACTTACGTGAAAGTGCTTTTCACCAAAGCCCTTTTGCGTAAGTATGCCTGTTGCGGAGATCGTACTACAGTGGGGATAAGGGAAAATTCCCTTTTCCCCCACTGTAGTGCAACCTCGGAGTGACAATATAAAAGTAGGGGGGGGGGTTGTTGAGCTTGCCCCCCTATAAAAATGTTAATGCAACTTTTTTTTTTGAACACACTAATGAAAGCGCTTTTTTGGTGAAAGCACTTTCGTTAAGTGTGCTCGGTGATAGTGGATTGGACTGTTGAACTTTCATTCAACAGTCCTATAAATAAATAAATATATATATATATATATATATATATATATATACACACACACACATACATAAATCTTTAAGGATTTATCAGAGTTGGTTTTGCTGTTTGACATATGTCAAGTGCTGTGACCAGAAAGAAATAGGGGTGGGGCAATGTTTATCTTAGCATTGCTAGCAGGAATGTTTCCTAAGATATCTAATATATTTATGCTCTTGTTGACATTTTTGCAATTATCTTTTTTTACCAGTTAGTAGGTGAAACATGGATCTCTCAGTTACTATCTTTATAACTGCAGGTTACATACCTCCAAGTGTAAACACTAATGAAGCACTCTCCAGCCTATACCAGTTAGCCTGTGATCTGCAAAACAAGAACCCAAAGTGTGTCAACATTTTAGCTAGGGATTTCAGTCAGGTCAAACTGAAAACTTTGCTACCAAACTACCAACAGTATGTAAACTTCTCCTCAAGAGGTGAAAACACATGATCAAGTCTACTCAAATATCAAACAGGCATTCAAGGCAGTCACCCACCCCCATCTTGGTAGCTCAGATCACATTTCTATCCTGCTTATCCCTGACAATAAACAATGCTAGTAAGAGGAAAACCTTTCAGGAAGCAAATAAGGATCTGGTCTGAAAGTGCTGTCTCAGCTCTGCAAGTCTGCTTTGAATGCACAGACTGTAATCTATTTAAAGAGGCTGCCAGCACACATCAATGTATTTAATTTGGATGAGTACACTGCAACAGTTGTGGGATGCATCAGAAAATGTATTGAGGATGTCACTACTCTGAAGAATGTAGCCATCAGAGCCAATTAAAAACCCTGGCTCACCAGTGAGGTATACAAATTACTGAGAGCATGTAATGCTGCCTTTAAGGCTGGAGACAGACAGGCTTTGAAAAAGACCAGGGCTAACTTGAACAAAAGTGTGAGTAGCAAAATGGGACCTATAGTCTAAAAATACTGACACCTCTCTGACCAGAAAGTACTCCGGCAGCTGTGGAGAGGAATCCAAACCATCACAGACTGTAAGCCACCATCATGATGTGATGCTAACCCAGACTTTTTAAACAAGCTAACCATCTACATCAGCAAATCTGAGAAATCAAATAGATCACCAGAGACACTACCCACAAATGAAGATGCCACATTGCTATGCCTCAACCTGGAAGTAGTATGCAAGAACCTACGTAGGGTTCATCCAGGCAAAGCAGCTGATCTGGATAGGATGCCAGGGAAGCTACTTAAAAACTGTGCTGATCAACTGGCACCAGGCTTCACAGACATTTTCAATACATCTCAGCCAGGTAAAAGTACCCAAATGCTTTTAAGACTACTGACATTATCCCTCTGCCCAAGAAATCTCCTGCATCATTAAATGATTACCGGCCAGCTGCACTTACCGCAGCAGTTATGAAGTGTTTTGAAAAAATGGTCAAGGATTATAAAACATCCTGCCTGCTACATTTGATCCTTTACAATCTGCATACAGGCTGAATCGAACTGCAGATGCCATAGCCTTAACACTTCATCACACGTTGGACCATCTGGAAAATAAGGACCGTTACATATGCATGCTGCTCATAGACTAGCTCGGCCTTCAACACAGTTATTCCACAACTGCTGTCTAAGCGGAGTAAACTGGGCATAGAAAATGCAACATGCAACTGGATCCTCAGCTTCCTAACTGAAATGCCACAAACAGTTTGAGCTGGAAAGCATCACTCAAACAGCATCACCCTAAACACTGGGGTCCCACATGGTTGCGTACTTAGTCCACTTTTCACAATTCTGACAAGTGACTGCACAGCTATGCATCAGTCAAATACAATCATCAAATTTGCAGATGACACCACAGTAATAGGCCTTAGCAAGAAGGAAGATGAGCGGGCCTACAGGGAAGAATTGAACCAACTCATTAATTGGTACACTGACAACTTAGCACTAAATGTTCGGAAAACCAAGAAAATTATAAATTTTAGGAAGAAAAAGCCACACACCCCCATCATCATCAATGGTGCCGCAGTGGAGACAGTAAACAGCACCAAATTCCTAGTGGTACATATCTTGCAAGACCTAAGTTGGGGCATAAACACTTCCTACCTTATAAAGAGAGCACAACAATGTTTCCACTTCCTTAGGAGACTTTGTAGAGTTAACTTCCCCCAGCAAGTCCTACTCACCTTCTACAGAGCTACAATTGTGTGCGCACTGACAAACATCATCATGGTATGGACATTGCTCTCAAGCTGATCTGAAGGTACAGGATAAGATTGTTAAACAGGCCACAAGAATCATTGGCTCCAACCTTCAAGCTGTACAGGATATATATTCAAACAGATGCCATGGCAGAGTCCAAAAACTATTGAGGGATATACACCATCTGGCTCATGGACTGTTCAAACTCCTGCCAACAAGGAAGTGCTACAGAAGCATTAAATGCAAGACACCCAGATTCCATAATAGCTTCTTCCCACACACTAGCAGAGTGAACAAATCCATAGCCTAATGCACTACACGGCTAAAACCTTATTTGCATGCAATATGTCATTGCTGTTTATATAAACTCTCTGAATAGCTCACTTCATACATTTCTATCTGCACTAGGAAAACTGTGAACTATAAGTTTATGGTATACATTGGTGGTGGGTAAGTTTGTGTGTGCCACTCTTATTTATTACAGTACTGCTTTTTTGCATATCCTTATATTTCTACCGAGTCTATGCCTGCTGTTGTATTTGCTATTTGATATAAACAAGGCTTTCAAATTTTTTTTACTTTTATTATTTTGTATCGTTATTTTTAAATTTTTTTACTAATGTAATCTATCTTCCTTCTGTACTTGTATTTATGAGCTTGAGTAAAGAAACTTTGCGCACTGACGCACACTTTTTCCTCTGTGTTGATCTGCATGAGAATAAAGCTTACTTCGACTTTTATTTATTTCTACCAAGAACACTTCCCAAAGGGGAAGAAGAAATATTGAATAACCAGAATGGTACTAGCCTTTAAGTCAAGTCAGCCAGGAGGGGGAAGGAGGGAGGGATGTGAGAATAAAGGCGAGATAAACTACTCACATGGAACGTTATGGTAAGTACATAACTTCTTTATGTAAAGTTGTTAAATGTCGCCATTTATTCTCACGGATGGGTAGCGTCCCTAGCACCCTCAATTCTGGGTGGCTCATGGGAGTATGTTCTTCAGTACCATGGAACCAAAGGAAGACCTGTCCCTTGAAGCCTTATCTACTGTGTAATGCGTGATAAAGGTATGAGGCTTAGACCAAGTGGCTGCAGCGCAAATATGATCAAGGGGCAATTCAGCTTGAAAAGCAGAAGACGTAGAGACTGCTCTGATAGAAAGAGCCTTAGGTTTGTCTGTTAATGGCATGCTCACATTTTCATAAACAAAGGATATACAATCGGATAACCATTTAGATAAGGTTGTTTTAGCTACTGGATTGCCTTTTTCGGCTTCTGAGAAGGATACAAAATTTGGTCTGATTTTCTAATATCCTTAGTTCTGTCAAGATAAAATCTGAGCTGTCTGTGTACATCAAGTTTGTGCAGCATGTATTCCAATTTGCTACAGTGGTTGGGAAAAAAGACTGGCAACTCAATGACCTAATTGATATTTGACTCAGAACAGACATTAGGTAAAAATGAGGGGTTTGTTCTGAGAGATACATTATCAGCATAGAAAATCATGTAGGGTGGTCTGATAGATGGATGCTTGAAGTTCTGACACTCTGCGGCAGAAGTAATGGCCACAAGAAATATAGTTTTCTAGGATAAATATTTGAGATCACAAGAAGATGCTGCTTCAAAAGGGGGAATAATAATTTGAGACAGCATAAAGTTTAAATTCCAGGGAGAATAGGGAATTTTGATAGGAGGTCTCATGTGAAAAATGCCTTTAAGAAAAGTTTTAGATAATTTATGGCCCATAACATTTGAGCCACCAAACCCAAGGTGAAAATTTCAGATGGCAGATAACTGGACTTTAATTGTAGCAGCTGCTGCCCCTTCCTTAAAAGTTTTGTCAAGAATTCTAAAATAGATGATAGCGGAGCTCGAATGTTCTGCGTGTTGGCCCAGATTGAGAGCCTTTTCCATTTACTGCCATATAATTTCCTGGTAGATGGCTTGTGAGAAGACAAGAGAATTTGTCTTGTATCTTCTGAAATTGAATGAAGCCTGGCAATTAGGGGAAGTGGATTAGCCAAGCAGTCAGTTTCAGATCTTCCAACAGATGATGATGGAGAAACGGAAAACAAATCTGTCGAGGCCAGTAGGGGGCTATAAGTGTAACAGTCGTTCCCAGCAATTTTGCTTTCTGTAAAAATCTGGGTATCAATTGGAAGGGTGGAAATGCATAAAGTAGACCCGAGGGCCAATCGTGTAAAAGTGCATCTCTCAGGGGATGGCCGGGAGGAGGTATTAGGGTAAAGTAGCTTCTGCAGTTTGAATTGATGTGGCTGGCAAAGAGGTCGCAGCAAGTCTGGTCCCATTTGTGGAAAATCAACTCTGCAACCTGTTGTTTGAGAGACCTTTCATGAGGGAGCAATATCGCCCTGCTTAACTTGTCCACTATCATGTTGGATTTCCCCGGGATGTGCATCGCTAACAGAAAACGCTGGGACGACACAGCCCATTGCCAGACTCTGAGGGCTTCTCAACAAAGGGGGTAAGACTTGATTCTGCCTTGCTTGTTCAAGTACCAGACTACTGACATGTTGTCCGTCTGAATTGCAGTAGTTCCTAGAGGGAGAGAGTCCTGAAAGTACGCCAGAAGTACCGCTCTCAACTCTAGAACATTGATGTGCAGATGTGATTCTTGATCTGTCCCTGTGCCTTGGGCAGTCTTTCCCTGAAAATGCCCCCATCCTATCAGGGAAGTGTCCGTGGTCACAGTGACTACTGGGGGGGGGGGACAAAGGGTCTTTTGATTGTGACATGAAGAGACGTCAACCACCACCAAAGGTCTCTCTTGCAAGAATCCATGATGAGAATCATGTGGTGCATCGGTAGTTTCTGGTACAACCACTGAGCAGAGAGGAGCCATTGAAGAATTTGCATATGCATCCTTGCGAGTGGTATAGCCAGGATTGCTACCACCATCAAACCTAGCACCTTCCATACCTCTGCTGCTGTAGCTTTGTTCTTTGACACCAGTGAGCTGACGTTTTGGCGGAGAAGTGAGACACTTGACAGGGAGACGTAGAGTGGTAGTTGAGGTATCTAATTCTGCTCCTATAAAAATGGTATGCTGCGATGGTGATAAGGCAGACTTTTCAAAGTTGATTGTAATGCCTAATTGATGGCAGAGTGTATTGTGTTGTCTGAGTCAATTGATGCTTGGTGGTAGCCATGAGGAGCCAATCATCTAGGTATGGAAACACCTGGAATCCTAGACGTCTCAGGTGAGCTGTGACCACTGCCATGCATTTGAACACTCTGAGGGCTGTAGTGAGACCAAAGGGCAGGGCTCGAAACTTGTAATAATTGGCTCCCAGCCAGAAATGCAGATGATCTCTGGAGTGTCTCCATCTTTATGTGATAGTACGCGTCCTTGAGATCTATGGAGCAGATCCAATTGCCTTTCCCTAGGAAGGGAAGAATGGACTGAAGCATGACCATTCAGAACTTCTCTTTCTTTATGAACTGGTCGAGTCTGCTGAGGTCCAAGATAGGTCTCCAGTCCCCTGTTTTCTTTGGTACCAAAAAGAATCTTAAGTTCCAAATCCAACTTGGTCTGCTGGGACTGGTTGGATGACTTTTTCTAGCAATCTGTGGACCTCTACAATTGCTTATTCCCTGAGACTGGGTGGAACATCTGGGATTCTCTTTTCAGGAAGGGGAGGGGAAGAGAACGGTATGAAATATCCTCTGGAAATGATGCTTTGTACCCATGTATCTGATGTTATGTTTAGCCAGGCTTCTGGGTACAAAGACAAGTGACCCCCAACTGCCTCCAGAGCTGAACAGTTGGGCCCCCTTTCTGGGGCGCTGGTAGGGTTGACCAGAGAACTGACCCCTGTCACCTTGTTGCTGTGGACCCCTTATGCCGCGGGGGTGGCGTCTTCCGTTATAACCCCCTCCTCTGCCTCTAGAGGAGGTTTTCTCCACGTGTGTCCTGAAAGGTTCCCTGTACTTTTCGGAACCACATTTTCCCTCCCCTAAGGCCCTTGGGATATGGCCGAGTAGGGGTAGAAAAACAGACTCCAATGGCAGATAAGGTCTTGCCTTCCTGCTCACACCTGGTTAAAGCTTCCTTTACTTTGGACCCAAACAGTGATGAGCCATCGAATGGGGTATTAATAAAGGAAGACTTAAAGGGTTCTGCAAAGGAAGAGAGATGCATACAGGCTTGTCTTCGAAGAGCAATGCCCGAACTAGTGGCTCTATTCGAACTATCAACTGCATAGGATAGGAGAAGCATGGATGAGTTTACCACTGAGTTTAGGGCAGCGAGCTGGGCGTTGACTTTGTCGGCCACCCCTGCAGCTACTGTACCCTGGAGAGTATCTCCTAGCTCTTTCAGGAGATCTCTTTGTAGTCTCGTAAAGTGGGTTAAGTAGTTCAGTGATCGCAGAGAAAAAGTCGCTGAACTAAACATGCTTTTCCCATATCTATCCATGATCCTAGAATCTCTGTTAGTGGGATGGATAGAGGTGGAGATCTCAGACACTTCCTTTTTGGTGGCTGCAGCTACCACCATGACATCAAGAGGCACTCCCTTTGTCAAAAATGGCTTGTCCACTGGGGCAGACAAGAATTTATAGGGCTTAAGAGGAACAGGTTCCATGGCCTCCGGTGACTCCCATGCCTTACGAGAAATCAGTTCCATGAGCTCGTCGTAAGGCGGAGACACCCAAGAAGTGGAAGGATGAGACCCAAAAGCCTTCAGGAGCACAGACTCATCCTCAGTAGGGGTCTTGGACTGCCAATCACCCCTCTAAGGATCTCTAGTATCTCTGCAAAGGAGATATCCTCAGAGGGGGATTGAGGGGGACCCTTCTGACTCATCTAAGTCTGTGTCAGGTGACAAAGACTCCTGTGGGGAGTCTAAGTGCCTCCTCTTGCACAGTCTCTTCCTGGGCACCTCCTCACTGGGGGGATCTGGGGAGGTCTCAGAAGAGCAGGGGATGTCCTGTGGGGGTACTTGTGGCTCAGGGTCTCTATGCTTAGAGGGACCAGTAGATGAAGAAGCAGACACAGGAACTTGAAGGGAGAGGGAAGGCAGAACCGATGCTGACGTATTTGGAGACAAAACTCTCCTCATAGCATCGAAGGCACCATGGCTCCAACAAGAAGGAGTGAATGGATCCTAGAGTACCGTCCGATCCTCCCGCACCAAAACCCTGGGCTCTGTGCCTGAGGTAGGAGCCGAGCTAATCTGAGCTGAAGCCCTGAGAGGAAGAGTTGCCACAGACAAATTGGTTCAACTATCCTCCCTGGACCCGATGGGAGAGTGTCAGCTCCTAGAGTCCTCGGTCTGCACCGAGGACATCCAAGTAGATGGAGCCGATAATACTGGTGTGGGTATCTGCTCCAAGGGTTTGACAACCATTGGTTCAGTTTCCTTCGGCTCCGAGAGTCCAGTACGGCTTGGAGGAATAGACAAATCCGGTTCCATGGTCTTCGGCACAGACGAGCTGGTCGGGGCCGACAACAATTTGGCAAGTCCTTGTGCCTGTAAAAGCTTCTGCACTAGCCGATCCATGTCCAAATCTGCAAGGCTGACTGAGGACTTAGCTGAATGCACTGAAGGTGCTGACTGGAGCAGGGGGGAAGAAGGAACTTCAGAGACTGGCTCCAATACGGAGAGCTGGCTCCGAATCAAAGCTACACTTGGTTCTGAGGTCTGTGGAACAGATGACCCTCCTCCTGAAATTTTTGCCTTTTTTGTCACTTTGTCTGAAGATTTGGATTTTGAGGATTTGGAAGATGTGCTAGTACACTCATGGCTACTCAACACCTCAGAAAAAGATTGCTGTAGCAATCCCCTGTCTATTAGCTTTCTCCTCCTCTCCAAGAGAATTCGAAGAAAAAGAAAGGCAAATGCTGCAAGTGCCTTGGAGGTGTTTAGCCCCCAGACAGTAGACACATTGAATGTGTCCATCAGTGACGGACATTTTCTGCCCACAATCTGGGCATTTTATGAATTCCGATTTAAGATGGGATTTCTCCTTTTCTTCCGACATAGTTAAATAAAACAAACAGTAAACTGCAAAAAGTAAGACAGTAAAGTCCTTACTCACTTGTAAAGACCCACAAAACAACTAAGCCCAATCCGGGCACTATCTATAGCAATATAATTATAGATTACAAATATAGGGCTAAAGAGGCCCACAGAGAAAAACCCTGACTAGTAGAAAGACTAGAGTAAATAGGGCTAAAGGCCCACACAAAACAAGAAGCCAACAGGGCACTATTTATAACTAAACTGTAGATTATATTATGAAAAGACCTAATACTAACACACAACTATCTTAGTAACAAAGGAAAGTTTTTTTTATAAAACTTGCTGTTATTTTTCCCACAAATGGTCCGAACTAGCTGGATCATAGAGATCTCTCTTGCCATGGCAACCTTGATCTGGGGTAATTCCAGCAGTGCATTGTAGGATAAGGGGCTTGATCTCAAGCTACTGGCAAACCTTGAGCTTTGCTATCGGCCGTGTCAGAGCAGAGGATCAGCTCTGAACCCATCAGTGAGAATAAACAGCGAGATTTAACAACTTCACATCCCTATTTATGATGGAATGATGTAACAATGGATATACCATCTCATCATTTGGCCAGACCAAGTAGAAAGAGTTGAAACAAGGATTTTTTTTTTATTTTTAAATAGAAATCATAAATTAACTTCTGAATCTAACTGCTAAAATACAAAAGGAAAAACAAATAGCCCTGTGCTCAATATTGTCCAACTTGAATCTCTTAAAAAATAATCTATATAACAATGCATCTACAAAAAAAAAAAAATAATCAGTTATACCTGCAGTTTACAGAATCCATAAATCACCATTTATGATGAAAATATGCTGGAAAAAGAAGTTATGCACTCACCATGACGTTCCATCTGAGTAGGTAACTTCGTTTGTCAGCAACCTGTGGGTATCGGATCTGACCTGGATCCGAGCCGGCAGCTTTCCAAGCTAAAGATCTGAGCTCCAAGCTCCTCCCCCTTACCCATAATACCCTGCTACCTCCTTCCAGTCCTCAGATTGCATTTGCCCAATTATACAAAGTCACCTAGACAAAACAACAACCTGAAACATCCTAACCTAATGAATACCAAAAGCTGAAATCACTCTAGGATTCAGATAGCCTGAGAACCAGGTTAGGGGGAAGGAGGGGGGGGGGTTGGTTGCTGACAAATGAAGTTACCTGCTCAGATGGAACATTATGGTGAGTACATAACTACTTTATCTGAAGCAGTTAACTTCATTTGATCAGTAACCTGTGGGACAGTCCCCAGCTACCAAAAACTTGAGGTCCTCAAGGAAGGATATTCTGGAGCACTGCAGAGCCAAAAGCTGCTCTTCCTCTGGATATTAAATCCAATTTATAATGAGAGATAAAGGTGTGAGAGGAAGCCCAAGTAGCCACAGAACAAATATCCAAAGGCACTCGACCAGAACGCAGCAGAAGTAGCCATAGAATGGGTAGAATGGGCATGAACCCCTAAGGGCTCAGGCAGACCAGATATTTTTGTATGTGAGCAAAATGCAGTGAGAAATCCATCTAGCTAGAGTCACTTCAACACTGGCTCACCCAAGAATGGCTTTGCAAAGGAAACAAATAGCTGCTCTGACTTGCGAAAGGCAGCTGTTCTGTGTAGGTAAAAGCACAATTGTCTATGAACATCTAACAAATGAAGTTTGTATTCCCCTTTATTCTGATAGTTAGGGAAGAAAACTGGTAGATTAATAGACTGATTGATATTTGCCTCGGAAGCCACTTTAGGTAAGGAGGAGGGGTTAGTCCTGACAGAGACTCTGTGATTATGGAAAACAAGATATGGGGGGTTTAGTACAAAGGGCCTGGAGTTCTGACACCCTTCTAGCTGAAGTAATAGCTATTAAGAAAGCAGTTTTCCAATACAAGAATTTTAAATCAACAGAAGCTGCAGGTTCAAAGGGTGGTACAGTTAGAGCCTGAAGGACCAAGGTCAGGTCCCATGGGGGAACAGCATTCCTAATAGGAGGTCTCAAAAGATAGGTTCCTTTTAAGAAGGTCTTACAAATCTTAGTGGAAGCTAAAGGACTGAGATGGTCTCCAATGTGAAAATGGGAAATGGCAGCCATTTGAACCTTTACAGTAGAAGAACTGGCCCCTTGCTGAAAAATATGAGATAGGAAATCAAGCACTGCTGGAATGGGAGCAGTGAAAGGATCCAAATTCTTATGCGAGACCCAAATGGAAAACCATTTCCATCTGCTGTTGTAAACCTTCCTGGTAGAAGGCTTATGCACCGCTACCAGGATGGATCTAACTGCAGATGAGATACCGGGAGTCCTGGCAACTAATGGAACTGGATCAACCAAGCTGAGAGCTTGAGGTCATCCAGATTCAGAGTTTCTAATCCCGAAGGATGAGAAATCAGATCTGGGATGGGATCTAAGATTCAAAGAGGAGCTATGAGATGAGACCGTAGGTATGGGAACCAGGTTCTGAGGGGAAGACCCGGAAATCTTCAGGGGAGAAGAGAGCTGTTTAGCCGGCGGGGCCGAAGGGACAGAGTCTGCCCACCGCTTGTGACTCCTATGCTTTTCTCTATCCCTATCTCCCTCCTTTCTTTTCTCTTTGCCTCCTTCTCTCCCTGGGAAATGGTGGGAGGTTGAGTCCCAGCCAGGGGAGATAGTACAGCTGGCTGAACAGCCACAGCTACAGCCACGGCTGGAGCCACTGAGGGAGAGGAGGAAGAAGCAGAATCCACGGACAAACGACCCGCCATGATCAACTTGTTCCTCCTATCCCTCACAGCCCGGGGGTTAAAGACTGCGCAGATATGGCAGCCAGATGACAAATGCGCTACCCCCAGGTAAAGAACACACTGAGTGTGGCCATCGGCCATAGGCCATAACCAAAAACACAACCACACACAGACACACAAGAATAAGGGGAAGGGTGAATATATTAAAATTAAGCTAAGCTAATGGGTTTAAACTAAACACAAACACACAACTATCTAATTTTACCAAAAAGTCAAAAATTTGACAAATACTTCCTACCTAACCGCCAGGAGCTCGTAACTCGTGCTTGTTAAAGCCATGGCAAATGAGATCTGAGGACTGGAAGGAGGTAGCAGGGTATTATGGGTAAGGGGGAGGAGCTTGGAGCTCGGATCTTTAGCTTGGAAAGCTGCCGGCTCGGATCCAGGTCAGATCCGATACCCACAGGTGGCTGATCAAATGAAGTTAACTACTTCAGATCAGGCTGTTATATTTCCATAGCTAATCCTTTAGCAATTATAGAAGCTAATATATATATTTTTATTATAAGAGTTAGAAGGGGAATTTCTCCCCCACAACCAAATTTTACAGAATAATGGTTAATTATTAAAGGTAATCTGACAGTGCAGAAATCTGAATCCACCAAGAGTGAATCTATTTATACCACCACCACATGTGAAATTAAGTCCATTTATAATCCCACCACACATGAAACAAAGTCCGTTTGACTACAAACACATCACCAAAGTCTACACGTTAAGTAAGAGAGGGTATTCATATCTACTAGAAAGGCTCACCCAGACTCTTCTACACTTTGCTGTGAGGGAAAGGTTAGATGTTGTGTAGTCCTACCTTGCCGTAATTCTTGCTGGATGGGTTCGGAGCAGATATTTGGCTCTGATTCTGCCGATACTAAAGCTCGAGAGCTTTTACTGGCTCAAGGCTAGCCCCATCCCATGGTACCTCACGGCAATTACCCAGATCTCATTTGCCGCGAAAGCTTGGAGGTTGTGTCTTACTGGCTCGTTGGCCAAGTAAAACAATTTTTTACTTTAGTCCTTTTTCTATCTTATATATATATATCTTAATAGTTTCTTCTTTATTATGTGACTGTTTTTGAAAGTTTTCAACCCCTATTCCCCCCTTAGGACTGTACGGCCTGTTTAAATTAGAGGGCCTTTCCTCCATGTGTGTGTGACTGTTTAAAAAAAACAAAACTTTTCTTCTGTTAACACTTATTAGTAATACTATTGCTGCCTTTGTTCTTAGGGTTTAAGAATGTCTAAAGACAAGAATCAAAAGGATCATTGCCCTTCGGGGTTCAAAAAATGCGACAGGTGTGCACAGAAAATGTCTCTTACAGCCACACCAGTTGTGTATATTATTTGGGCGAAGCCCATTTACAGGAACCCTGCACCTTCTGTCATGCTTTTAGTACAAGAATGTTGAACGAAAGGAAGAGAAGTGAAAACTTATTGACAGGGGTCTCATGACCACTTGGTCAGACAGCTCCAAAATCTTCAAAGAGAAAATCATCCTCGACTTCGGAGCCGACCAAAAAGTCTAAAGCGTCGGAACCAAGGAGTTCTGGTTCCAACTCTGCTTCATCTTCGGTGCAGTCGATTTCATCAGTTCTGAGACGGTCTTCGGTACCGAAGATTTTGCCCGACATCAAGACTACATCTCCTACTTTGAGATCTCCTTTTATGGAGAGAAGGAGGTCTACTTCTGTCTCCACCAGATCCTCCAGGACCCTATCAGATGAGGACATTGAGGAGGTGAAGAGGTTGCTTTCTGACCCAGCTCTGGCTAGAAAATTGACCCCTCCAGACCCAAAGGTCTCTGAGCCAACCCCGTACCGATCGCTGTTCTTCCTCTGACTGCTTCGCTCTTGGAGCCTATTATGTCAGGTTGCTCCATCTTCGACTTCAGGGAGTCGGCCTGTTTCCTCGGAGCCAATTACTCTATCCTCAATGGCTCAGTTTGGAGTAGAGGGTTCTGGGAGCCGATGTTGACTCAGAGGTGGATAGTCACCCTGCCTCGACTCAACTCAGCTCGGCTCCCACTTCTGCTTTGGAGCAATTTCCTCTTGCTAGGAGTCAACCATCTGCCCCGTCGGAGCAGAGGTCTTCTACACAGCGGGAGGGGAAAGGTTTTCAAAGCTACAGAGACGGCTTTACCCTCTGCCAAAGCCATTACTTTGGAACCTGTGTCTGACCAGCAGCAGGTGGCAACCTCTTCTCCCCTGCCACCCCCACTGCATAGGGAACCAGAGGCCCAAGTAGCCCCCAGTGGAGGCACCCCCTCTTCTGAGACCACCTCTGATTATCCCACTGGAGAGCTCCCTCGGAAGAGGTTATGTAAGAGGAAACATGTCGACTTCCCTGAGTCTGTCACATCAGACACTGATATAAAGGAATCAGAAGGGTCCCCTAGATCTCCCTCTGAGGATGTCACCTTCTCTGACATCCTAGAAATCCTTAGAGGGGTGATTGGAAGACCTCTAACCCTGAGGATGAATCAGTGTACCTTGAGGCCTTTGGCTCTGACCTGCCACCTCTTGGGTGAAACTGCCTTATGACCGTTTGGGGGTCATTTCGTAGAAAACATGGACCTCTCCAGATTCAGTGGAAGCCGTCCCGAGGAGGCCAAACAAATTTATAACAGCACCTGAGGACAAGTCTTTCCTTAGCAAGATAGTTCCAGTTGATGCTATGGTGGTAGCAATGGCCACCAAGAATGAATTATCAGAGACGTCTTCTACTATCCATCCTCCTAACAAGGAGTCCAGGATGATGGATAGGTACGGGAAGCATACTTTTTCTTCACTGGCATTTACATTAAGATTGCTGAATTACCCGACTCATTTTACTCATCTTCAGAGAAATCGCCTGAAAGAGTTAGGAGATATCCTCCAGGGTTCAGTAGCTCTGGGTTCCATGGACAAGGTTTCTGCACAGCTCTCCACCCTTACTTCCATAGCTAACTCCTCCATGAGGCTGATCTCATAAGCGGCAAATGGAGCGAGTAGGGCAGCTGCAGCAGGAATATTCCTCAGGAGACATTTGTGGATGCGTCTCTGTAATTTTTATGAATCCTTCAAGTCTTCCTTCACTAACGTTCCCTTTGATGGTTCATCTCTTGGACCCCCCCCAAAAGAGACTTTGACTACTAGTGGTGTGAGGGAAGAAAAACCTTATCTGCTGTTGGTCAGTCTCTCTCTCTCCAGAGACCCTATCCCAAGGGTAATACAGGAGGGAAAATGTGGTTTCGCAAATCCCAAAAAGGTTTTC
The DNA here is from genome assembly GCF_019279795.1 of Protopterus annectens. Taxonomy (NCBI): domain Eukaryota; kingdom Metazoa; phylum Chordata; order Ceratodontiformes; family Protopteridae; genus Protopterus; species Protopterus annectens. Next base: position 1,250,622,418 of record NC_056725.1, read on the forward strand.
CTCAGGCACATGGTCAACCCTCCCCAGGGGCAAAGGGGGAGGATATAATGGAAGATGCCGCCCTCGCGGCAGAGGAGGTCCACAACATCAGGGAGACAAAGAAGCTTTCTCTGATTATCCCTTCCATCGACCCTGAGGGGGTGCCCGACTGTCCGTCTCTGGAGGCAGTCAGGGGTCGTATATCACTGTACCCAAGCGCCTGGCTATCACTCAAGATCACTGAGTACACAATAATATCCAGAGGTTACTTGATTCCCTTCATTTCTGAACCCCCAACAAGCTGGTCTCTTCCAGAAGTACCACCCATCCAATTAGACCCCTGCAACATCAGAGGTCACCTCGTTGCTGCAAAAACAAGTCATCCAAGAAGTCCCCGCAGAGCAAGTAGGATCCAGAACTTACTCTCGATTCGTTTTAGTTCCAAAAAAGACAGGGGGCTGGAGATCAATTCTAGATCTCAGCAGGCTCAACAAGCATGTAAGAAAATCAAATTTCCGAATGGTCACTCCGCAGTTGATATTTCCCTTTATCGAGAAAGGCAACTGGATGTGCTCAATCGATCTCCAGGATGTGTACTACCACATCAAAATGGACAGGCACTCCAGGAGACACTTATGCTTCTGGCTGGGAGCCAGTCATTTTCAGTTCAAAACATTGCCCTTTGGCCTCACTACAGCCCTCAAAGTGTTTACCAAACGCATGGCAGTGGTAATGGCTCACCTGAGATGTCAAGGATTCCAGGTGTTTCCGTACCTAGACGACTGGCTCCTCACTGCTACCACCAAGCATCAACTCATAAGTCCTAGGGGCTATGGCTTCCGCCATCTTATTAGTTCCTCTTGCTTGCCTACATATGAGGATTCTCCAATGGATGCTATTTGCACAATGGTCAGTGCAAGACCTTCCATTGTCTCACCAGATAATAATAAACGCATGCAAAAGGGATCTGACATGGTTGTGACACATGAAACAACTTGTCATAGGTCGTCCACTTGTTCCTCCCCAAGAGAAAGCAGTTTTGACCATGAATGCTTTCCAGATAGGGTGGGGTGGGGGGCATTATCTGGGAAAGACAGTCCAAGGTACTTGCAAAACCACGAGAACCACTTGCACATCAATGTTCTGGAGATGAAAGCGGTGTTATGTGCGTTGCATGCACTTCACAGCTCCCTTCCCACTGGAGTGATTGCGATTCAGTCAAACAACATGTCTGTCGTGTGGTACATAAACAAGCAGAGGGGAAACCAAGTCTTACCCGCTTTGCAGAGAGGCCTTAAGAGTTTGGAAATGGGCGATGGAAACGCCTCCTGATAGCAATGCATATCCCGGGGAAGTCCAACGTAATAGTGGACAATCTAAGCTGAGCAATTCTGATGCTTCACGAGTGGTCCCTGAATCCAATATTGCAAAAGAGATCTTTCACAAATGGGGCCAGCCTTGCTGCGATCTATTTGCCACTCACCTGAACACCAAATGCAGCAACTACTTTGCCCTCATTCCCCATCCGGGGATGCTGTAGTTCACGATTGGCCCCCGGGACTTCTTTATGCTTTTCCTCCTTTTCCACTCATACCCAAAGTAATACAGAAAGCAAGACAGTTGAGGAGTTCCTTGATCCTCACTGCTCCTTACTGGCCTTGACAAGTTTGGTTTCCTTTCCTGTGGTCCTACTTCTTGGAGGAACCATGGATTCTGGACCCATCTCCAGATTCATCAGTCGGGACAGTTCCACCCCTCCATACACACCCTCAAACTGACAGCATGGCTGCTCCAATTCCACGTATAGCCAGGTGTATTCCTTTATCCCCAGTGGTCAAACACATCCTAATTTCATCCCATAAACCTTCCACTCAGAAACTATATTCTAGAAAATGGAAAAGGTTTTCCCTTTGGGCTATGAATCAGGGATTAGATCCATATATGGCTCCTTTAGAATCCATTTTATCCTAACAACAATTTTTCATGAAGGAGCAGCAGCCGCTACAGTTAGAGGTCAATTAGCTGCCATTTCCAATTTCCATTTTGGTTTCATGGGAAATCCAATCATGCAGCACTCCCTCTGTAAAACCTTATTAAAAGTTTTTCTTCTTAGGCCCCCAATAAAACAACCATAAGAACCCTGGGACTTAACTTAGTCCTCATCTTTGATGTCTGCTCCCTTTGAACCATCCTCGTCAGACTTAAAATGATCATGGAAAACCTTGTTCTTGGTAGCTATAACATCGGCTAGGAGAGTCTCGGAACTTCAAGCCCTAACTATTCGACCTCCTTACATTATTTTTCACAAGTCTCTCACAGGACAAACCCTTCCTTTCTTCCAAAGGTATGCTCAGAGCACAACCTGAATACTACCATTGAGCTATCTGTGTTTTTTTCCAAACCACTCTAATAAATCGGAGTATAGACTTCACCAGCTAGATGTCCACAGGATATTCAGATTTTATATACACAGGACTAAAGAATTCAGGAAATCTGATCAACTTTTTGTTTCCTTTTCTGACAAAAGGAAAGGCTTGCCGGTTTCAAAAATTACTCTTTCAAAATGGCTTTCGGATTGCATATCCTTTGCTTATCAACAAGCTGGTAGACAATTACTGGTAAAAGCTAAAGGTCACTCTACTAGGGCTGTAGCTACTTCGTGTGCCTTTAGATCTAGGCTCCCAATTGATACTATTTGTGCAGCAGCTACTTGGGCAAGACCACATACATTGGTCTCTCATTACAAATTGGATTTGGCCTCCCGGGACAGATCATCCTTTGAGTCCACTGTGCTGAAGAGTCTTGGCCACCCTGGATAAAGGTGCTATGGATGCTGTCCCATCCAGCAAGAATTATGGCAAGATAGGACTACATAAAGAAGTTATGTACTTACCATAAAGTTCCATGTTTATAGTGCATCCCTCGCTCCAACCCCCTTCCTGTTTCTGGGGGATCCGGTGGACCTCTTTTTGAGGCTGCCTGACATTGCTCTTTATTGTCCACCTAGAATGGATTATGTTTCTACTCCTTTGCTGTATTTATATAGCTTGATTTCTTATTATTACCCAATAGGTATTTATTGCTTTCTTGCAAACTAGATCTGGGGAATTGCCGTGAGGTACCATGGGATAGGGGTTAGCCTCAAGCCAGTAAAAGCTCTCGAGCTTTAGTATCGGCCGAGTCAGAGCCAAATATCGGCCCCGAACCCATCCAGCAAGAATATAGGTGAGATGGACTACAAACATGGAACATTATGGTAAGTACATAACTTCTTTTTTTGCTTTTTATTTGTTGTATTTTGTATTACTGTATTGCTTTTTTCTATTTTGAATACTGTGATTTGTTTTATTTACCTTGTGTTTTACTTGTACTTTGCTTTTAACTGCATATTAAAACTTAAAAAGAGACCACAGCTCGGTCTCTTGTGAGTCAGGCAGAAATTTTCCCCCACCCTCTCACCTGGTTACTGTTGTCTTCTTAAACACCACTGTCTTTCTAGTTGCCTACCCCTTATGTTAATTTGATCATATATCTCATTTCCTCTCTGCTTTTACTGGCTTGTGTGAGTAAGCACAAAATTATCATTTTGTGAAATCACTCCACTTCAACTATTTAAATTTATTGGCCATACTACTGTATTCCATAGTACCAGAATACAAAAGTGACCACCCCCTTTCAATCTTGTTTTAAAAATAACTTTTTAGATAGGTAAAATTTAAGTTACCTACTACCACATCTAACGCCTCTAGTGCACACTGCAGTGTTTAGGATAAACCATTTTTTTCATCTTACCTTTAAGCATCCCTGTGACTAGAACTTGCTCTAAAACCTACTAGGAAGCCTTAAACTGATACAAGCTCCCAACTCTCAATTCATTGTAGGTACTAAAGAGCCTATAACTGCAAAGTACCTTGCTAAGGTAAGGGAAAATAGCTCTTGTACTTTACAAAAAAAAAAGCACCAAACCAGGAATGTCCAAAGGTCAGCTTCCAGTGATATATCCTGTCCACCTGGTAAATCTGGGCATACTGGGGCAATGCAGCAATTGCCTCATGTACACAGACAACCCTCTCCTCTTACCACCCAACACTACAACCTGTGAAAGATGCACTTACATAGCCAAACAGGAAGGAAAGCTCTCTCCACCCAAGATTGTGCTAGACAGTCAAGAGGAGAAGGTTAACATCCACACTACACCTCAAGCAACACATAGCCTTTCTAAACCACACCACCAACAGCCTCACGTAGCAACATTAAACCCTCATATGCAGCGGCTCTTAACAGTAACCTGTCCAAGCAACAAGGATCTCCAAAGCTGAAATGCAAACAAACACCAATCACAACCAAAGTGTCACATAGCTCACAACATGTGTGCCACCCATCAACAGCCCCTAAGGCAAGACACCATAATGAACACTTTAGTCATAGGTGACTCTAGAGTCAGGCACAGTGCTGTCCCACTCACCAGGCTGAACAAGGAGAAAATTACATCAGTCAGCTGCCTGTCGGTGCTAGGATCCGTCACATAACGCATGCACTCAAGTCACTCCACAAGTACAAATATGACTCGGTCATTGTCCATGTTGGAGTGAATCACTTGAGACGTACCTCCCTGGACTACATGGAGAGACATGGAGGAGCTCTTGGATCATGAGGCCCAGGCAGGAATGACCCTAGCCCTGAGTAGCATCCTGACTTCACCCAGAATGAAACCACAGTACAAGGACAAAATAATTGACCAACAATTGGCTAAGCTTCTGGTGTCATTCAAAGGGGATCCAGTATCTGCCTGGGAAGACATGATCAACAGACCACGATGCTTTGCCAGAGAAGGGTCTGCACCTGTCACCTCTGGGATTCAGTTACTGGCCAAGGCTCTTGCCACCCCTATAGTGCCTTTTAGGTAAAATTCAAAGGACAAAACCACCAATGTAACAGGTAAAAGCATGCAAAATATGAAGGTAATGCTACTCAATGCTAGAAGTCTAAACCTCAAAATGCACTCTCTCGAGGTACTCCTAAAAATGGAGAACATCAATATCTGTGCAGTAACGGAGACCTGGTTCAAGGCTTCAGAGAGCACCACTGCAATACCAGGCTACAACTCTTACCACACTTTTCGGCCACCAAACCAGGACTGAAACACTAAAGAAGGAGGAGTGTCCATATTCACCAAGGATATTCACACCACCAGGCTAATTGCCCAACACAATGCATCTGAAATTCTCCAGCTGCAACTAACACTAGGTAAGACTGCAATCCAAATTGTAGCTTGGTATAGATCCCCCACCATGCCCCAAGATTCTCACACCACCTTTCTAAACATACTGGAAAATATTAAGATACAACCAAACACCCTAATACTAGGTGATGTCAACTACCCAGCTATTAACTTGGGAAAACTACTCATGTGCCACACCTTTGCCCAATGGTTCATGGAATTCATAAATTCCAATGCCCTGGATCAACTAATCCATAGTCCCACCAGGGGCTCCAATATGCTAGACCTGGTCATTACCAACATGGGAAATTGATGCTCCACCCCTTTGGTTATCCCCACGTTAGTCAGGTCTAACCATAAGCTAATCACCCTTGACATCCACATCCCTCCCTCACCCCCTAGTAAGGAAACCTCCATAAAAACTTCTCCAAAGCCAACTTCATGCTACTCAAGTCAGAAGTAACAAACCATGACACCCATGCAGATGGGAAATAAAAGTTTAACTGCTGAATCCTACACTAAGGCACTAAGGCACTGTACGAGCACATCCACTCATGCATGAGTCGTGCCATCCCAAATAGAACCAAGACGCTCTCCTCCAAAAAAGGAAGCCAATCTGGTGGTCTCCTGCCATAAAAAAGAAGTTATGTACTTACCATAACGTTCCATCTGAGTAGTTATACTTCATTTTTCTGCAACCTGTGGGTAAATGGATCCGTATTGGATCCAAGCCGGCAACTTTTTTCTAGCATCTGCTCCAAGCTCCTCCCCTTACCCATAATGCCCTACCATCTCCTATCTTACCTCAGATTGAGTTTGCTGCAACTAACAATATATATGCAACTCAACCCAATAACCAACCTGAAAACAGGATAAGGTCTGGGGGATGGAGGGAGGGAATGTTGCAGAAAAATGAAGTATAACTACTCAGATGGAACATTATGGTGAGTACATACTTCTTTGTCTGAAGTAGTTAACTTAATTTTATCTGCAAACTGTGGGACAGAGTCCCCAGCTACTCCGATCCTGGGAAGCCCTTATGGAAGTATATTCCTGAGCACCGCAGAGCCAAAGGATGCTCTACCCCTCGAAATCAGATCCAGTTTGTAATGGGAAATGGTGTGTGAATTGGCCCATGTCGCTGCTGTGCAAATATCGTCCAAAGGTACCCTGGACCAAAAAGCAGCAGAAGTCGCCATGGACCTGGTAGAGTGAGCCTTAACTATACCAGGAGGTGATAAACCTTTTGCTTTGTAAGCATGTGAAATGCAAAGAGTGATCCATCTGGCTAAAGAAACTTTAGAAATAGCTTTACCCATAAATGCTCTGGAAAAGGAAACAAACAATTGGTCAGCCTTGCGGAAAGACTTCGTTCTATGAAGATAAAAACAAAGTTGTCTATGAACATCCAACAAATGGAGTTTGTATTCACCTTTATTTTGAAAGTTGGGAAAGAAAACGGGCAGATTAATGGACTGGTTTATGTTTGCTTCAGATGCCACTTTAGGTAAGAAGGAAGGGTTAGTACGGAGGGAAACCCTATCCTTATGGAAGACCAAATACGGATGCACGGCAGACAGAGCTTGAAGCTCAGAAACTCTCCTAGCCATTGTGATGGCAACTAGGAAAGCTGTTTTCCAGGACAAAAATTTTAAGTCCACCGAAGCTGCAGGTTCAAAAGGAGGGGCTACCAATGCCTGTAAAACAAAAGTAAGGTCACAAGGAGGTACAGAATCCTTGACAGGGGCCATAGCAGAAATGTACCTTTAAGAAAAGCCTTACACAGCCTAGAGGAGGCTAAGGCCATGTTGTCTTCACCAACTTGAAAACTGGAAATGGCTGCCAATTGTACTTTCACTGTGGAGGAACTAACTCCTTGCTGAAAGATACCAGACAGGAAGTCCAACACCACTGGAACAGGAGATGTAAAGGGATCTATTTTTCTCTGTGAAGCCCAAATGGAAAAGTGCTTCCATTTACTGCAATATAGTTTCCTAGTGGAGTCTTTAAGAGAGGCCACTAAAATAGATTTTACCTGGGATGAAAGACCGGGAGTCCTGGTGATTAATGGAACTGGAGCAACCAAGCTGTTAGCTTGAGGCTGCCCAGATCGGGTGGACATGTCCCCAACGGATGGGAAATTAGATCCAGGAAGGGATCCAGAACCCACGGGGGAGCTAATAGATGAGACAAAAGGAATGGGAACCAAACCTGAGGAGGCCAGAATGGGACAATGAGGATCACTTTGCACAGTAGTCAGCAAGCTTTCTGAAGAAACTTCAGAATGAGAGGTAAAGGTGGATAAGCATACAGAAGCCCAGGGGGCCAAACATGGACTACAGCATCTCTGGGAACTTCCCCTGGTGAGGGAAGCAGAATGAAGAACTCGTTGCACTTCACGTTGGAAGGAGATGAGAAGAGATTGCAGCAAGGCTGACCCCATGCCAGGAAAATCTCCTCCACTACTGACCGTTTCAGAGACCACTCGTAAGGCATCAGAATGGCCCAGCTAAATCTGTCTGCTAAATTGTTGGAGTGCCCCGGGATGTGCGTTGCTATCAGACACCAACCGGTTGAAATCGCCCATTCCCACACTGTCATGACCTCGTGACAGAGGGTAGGATCTGGTTACCCCCCCTGCTGGTTGATATACCAGACGACTGACATGTTGTCTGACTGAATTGCAATCAATCCAAGAGGGAAGACTGCATGAAAGGCTTCCAACGCTAAAAGTACTGCCCTCATCTCTAGAACATTTATGTGCAAATTAGTGTCTGTCTGGGACCACGTGCCTTGGACTGTCCTTCCCAGTGTCTCCCCATCCGAGTTGGGAGGCATCCATGGTCACTGTGGTTTGGACTGAGGGTGATGCAAATGGGCGACCTTTTGATATCTCCGGTGAAGTTAACCACCAAAGAAGAGATCTCCTGCAGACATAACTGATCTTGATCGGAAATTCCATGGGTAGGTCTAGCCAAGACCACTGAACAGCCAGAGTCCATTGAAGAACCCGCATGTGAAGGCGTGCATACGAGAGAATAGATATGGCGGCAGCCATGCAGCCCAGAGCCCGGAGAACCTCGCTCGGCTTTGAAGACTGGTAGTTCGCTATCTGAGCTATGTGGCTCCTGAGATGTAGAATCCTGTCTGGAGTTAGGAATACCTTCATCTGCAAAGTGTCTAACCATGCCCCAATGAAGTCTAGAATTTGTACTGGTTGCAAATGGGATTTTTGAACATTGACTGCTAACTGAATGAAATAATCTCAGGCCAGACACAAGTGATGCTTGTTGTGTGCAGCGAAGAGCCAGTTGTCCAGGTAAGGAAACACCTGAATACCCTGAAGCCTCAGGTGGGCCGCTACAACTGCCATTACCTTGGTGAACACCCTGGGGCTGTGGTGAGACCAAAGGGTAGGGCCCTGAACTGAAAGTGACTGGCTCCCAGTCGGAAGTGCAGAAACCTCCTGGAGCTTCTGTGTATTTTGATGTGGTAGTTAGCATCCTGAAGGTCTAATGAGCACATCCAGTTGCACTCTCGGAGATAAGGTAGAATGGACTGTAGGGTGACCATCCGGAATTTCTGTTTTGCTACTGACAGGTTTAATGTTGACAAGTCTAGAATGGGCCTGAGGTCCCCCGTGTTTTTTGGCACCAAAAAGAACCTTGAGTAGACGCCTAATCCAGACTGATCGGGGGGGACCTTTTCGATGGCTCATTTGAGAAGCAGCTTTGAAACCTCTAGAGCTGCGGCCTCCCTGTGAGTGGGTGGAACATCCAGGAGGTGTTTTGTAATGTTTGGAGGGGCAATGAAAGGAATAGAGTAACCTCTGGATATTATCTGAAGAACCCAGCGATCTGTCGTAATGGACTCCCATGCTGCTGGGTGTAAGGACAATCATCCCCAGACTGTCTCCAGAGTAGGACAGTCAGGCAACCCCTCAGGGCTGCTGACCGGGTCTATCAGAAAAGGGTTCCCTAGACCCAAAATTCCTGGGACCCCCTCTACCTTTGAGTTGGCATCGATCCTGTCCCCCTCTGCCTCTGGGGGAATAGCTGTCCTGAGAATCCCGGGAAAACTGAGATTTTTGGAACCACATCTTCTGCTGCCCTCTGATTCCTAGAGAAGGACCGCTGAGGGTTAGAGAAGCGGACTCCAATGGCAGACAAAGTCTTCCCAACCTTTTTGCTCTGGACAAGTGTCACGTACTGTCTTCCCAAAGAGGGAAAAGCTGTCGTAGGGAGCGTTGATAAACAACGCCTTGAAAGGGTCCGCGAACTGACAATCTGAGCCAGGCATGATGCCTCATGGCTATGCCTGTCCCAGCCACTCTAGCTGCTCCTTCCGTGGCGTGGGAAAGTAGCCGCATAGATGTATTTGAGACCGACTTCAGAGTACACATTTTTGCCGAGAACAGCTGTCTGTCCTGCGGCGATAAAGACTCTGGGGGTGACTCAGTGAATTCCAAAGCAAGGTCTCGCTGAAGTCGAATCACATGTGCCAAATAATTCAGCGCACGGACAAAAAAAGTTGCTGAAGAGTATACGCGCTTCCCAAACCTATCCACCAACCTGGACTCCTTGTCTGTTGAGTGGACTAATGAACTCTCCTGTGCTAGGTCCTTCTTTGTGGCCGCTGCAACCAACATAGCATCAACTGGGGCTCCTTTTGATCAGGGTTGTCTATCAGGAGATAAAACCTTGTCAGGACATTTGGGGATGGGCTCTACGGTGTCGGGCTCCTTCCATGCCCTCGTGGTGATGAGATCCACCAAGGGGTCTGCTGGTGGGGACACCCAGGAAGTAGATGGGCTTGTGCCAAAGGCCTCCAGGAACACTGATTCATCCAAAGAAGGTTTTGGGGCTGACCTACCTCCCCTCTGGCGGAGGATTTCCATAATTTCTCCGAAGGAGACGTCTTCAGGAGGTGACCTGGGGGAACCTTCTCCATCTAAGTCAGTGTCAGTGGTGAGGGACTCGGGGGAGTCCAAGTGCCTCCTTTTGCACTTGTGGTGGCCCTCTTCAGTGGGACTTTCAGAAGGGGATCCGCGAGCTGCAAGGGTTTCCTCGGAGAAAATGACCTGGGGATCCTCTGGCACGGCCTGTCCCTGAGAGGATGAAGGGAGTCATCGCCAAATCCAGGGGGGCCTGGGTGGTATTTGAGGGGATGGGCTGGGGTCTCAATCCCTGGGAGAGAACCCTCTCCACCACTTTGAAGGCAGAGGGAGAAGTCCTCCCCGGATCCAAAGCGGGGACCGGAGCCAAAACAGGGTAGCCTGAGGTCTGAGGGAATGGGCCGGGTCTGAAAAAGTCAGAGCTAAAGAATCCATTCCCCCGGGTCCGACTCCCTATCTGCAGCTCAGAGAGTCACTCGGCTCTGAACAAATTGGATCCGAGGAATTCAAGGTAACAGCCGGAGTCGAGGTTGGAGGAACTGTCTGTGCCGAGCTACCAGCTCTGAAGAACCTTGGATCCAAGAGCCCCGAAGCATGGATTGGGGAAGGAGAGATGGGGTGGAAAAGAGGCATGGAAGTCGCCCCTCCAGGGGGAGGGGGACCTGGCAAGACTCCCATCTGGATTTGGGTCTGAAGAAATCTCCGCATCATCCTGTCCATATCCATGTCCAATAGGCTCCGAGCCAACCTCGAATAGGCCACCAACTCGGATCTGGCCGGTCTGCACAGAGGGGTGGAGGGCCTCTGGTCCGAATGTTCCAACGGCTCTAGTGAGAAACATGGTGGCCAGAGCCGAGGAGAAACAGGCCTCATAGTCTTGGATGGAGGACTGAGAAAGAGCTCCTTGTCTGGGGATCTCTTGCGATGACTTTCTTTTTCTCCCTTTCTTCTCTGAGTCTTTCCTTTTCCTTCTCTTTTTCTTTATCTTTGTCAGACTCGCTGATGATCTGTCCTTAGAGGACCCATCGCCAGACAAAGAGGGAGGTTGAGTCCCTGTCTGGGGAGGTGCACTAGCGACCAAAGCAGAGGCAGAATCCAGCATGGCAACAGGGGGAAGGCCTTTGGTAACTAGCTTGGCCTTACGATCCCTAAAGGCCCTAGGGTTGAAGCCTGAACAGATAGCACACTGGGTGGATAAATGTGCCACTCCTAAACATATCACACACAGAGTGTGACCATCAGCAGGGGTAAGCTTATGGCCACACACTGTACATTTTTTGAACACAGGCTTTGGCTGGCCAGCCACAGTCCTGCACTTAAAGGTAAAGGTACTACCTTCTCAACAAAAACACACACACACAGGTACGGGAAGGGCAGGCCTGACTATTCCAATACAAAAAAAGTTTTTTTTTTTTTTTTTTTTTACACTAACGACCAACGCTCTACTACAGAAGGGGTGGAAGGGTAATCCTAGACAAGCAAACTTGGATATAATCAAAAGTTTCCACTTACTATCCTTTTTTAGCTCAGAGCAAAGGAGACCAAGATGCACACTACTGGCGCGGCAAACGAGATCTGGGGGAAGAGGGAAGATGGAAGATGGGAGATGGGAGATGGTAGGGCATTATGGGTAAGGGGAGGAGCTTGGAACAGATGCTAGAAAAAAGTTGCCAGCTCGGATCCGATATGGATCCGTATACCCACAGGTTGCAGATAAAATGAAGTTAACTACTTCAGAGCAAACTTTACAACAAAAGGAAGAAACTGTTGCAGAAAACGAGAATTTTCCAGGATGCAAAAAACTCTTACTAGCCTCGGTAAGAAGCTGAGATCCCTCAAAATCCTCCAAAGCTAGTTACGAAAATAAAATTGGCAAAGATTCCAAAGACAACCACAATGCATTCTATAGCTATGTCAAGAATCTAAATGGCAATGATCAGATCTGCTCTGAGCTACAATAGAATGGCATTAAATATACTGATCCCAGAAAGACTGCCAATATCACGGCACATTGATTCAGTGACAACTTAACCCCCCTTACCCCCTAAAGGGCCCATCTCAATACCGAAAGATTCCAAATTCTGGTAATAATGGCCACACAGGTAAAAAACACACTCTCCAAAGCTAAGAATACAGCATCCATGGGACCAGACGACATCCTGGGCTGTGTACTAGATTAACTACAAAATTAACTGGCACCTCACCTAAGTGTCATGTTTAATCATAGCCTAAAGTTATCCCACTCCACAAGGGGGGATCCACCTTGGATCCTGGGAACTACTGCCCCATCAGTCTGACTAGCCTGATCTGCAAGATCATGGAACTTATAAACAAAGACATTGTCAACCTTCAAACACTGGACTCCACCCAGTTTGGTTTAATGAAGGGCCGATCTCTTCTCCTGAACCTGACTTCCTCGAATCAGTCTCCAGAGCTGTGGATAGTCCACACAGCTTATCTGGACCTTGCCAAGGTCTTCGACCCCATCCCCCACTCGGGAATCACAGATAAACTTACTAAAGCTAGGCATTAATCCCTACATCACTTGATGAGTTTCCAACTGGCTTACTGTCAGAACCCACACTGTAGAAGTAACAGATTCCAAATCCAGCTCCAGACAAGGGGAGTACCTCAGGGTTCAGTCCTGGGTCTGTTCTTGTTCGGCATCTACTTCTCTGAAGTACAGGCCAACACTAAGGGTCTCTGGCTAACAAAGTTCGCAGATGACTGCAAACTGGGAGCCATTATTGAATCCCCAAATGTAGATATTCTACGAAAGGGCCTTACAGAAACAGATGCTTGGTGCCAGAACCATGGGCTCAAGCTCAATGGCAAGAAATGTATAGTTATTCCCTTTGAGAAAAAACATGTACCTATGAGTTACCACATAGGTGGCAGTACACTAAACATTGAAAGTGTGATAAGAGACTTGGGGACACAGGTGGACAGTGGTCTCACCTTCTATAACTACATCACCACAAGTCAGGAAATCCTATGTGGCACACCTCACCAGTAAGGGCTTTTCATCCAGAAAAAAGGCGGTCATTGTCCAACTGTCTTCATCCCTCATTACACCCATTATAGAATACAACGCCCCATTTGGTATGTACCTCTCAAGACATCTGCAACTGGAAAAGCCGCAGAAATACCTCACTAAAAGAATCACAGGTCTAAAGCAGATGCCCTATGCTGACTGTGTGCTATACTCTGTCACATATTGTCTACTCAGAGGGAATCTCTGCTTAACATAAAGGCCATGTCAAACCCTGAGCTGTTGGATATGCTACACTTAAAGAAATCCCAATCCCTCAGAGCCACAAGCTCCAGGGATCTAAACCTTATCACAATGAACAAAACATGCTGGAAGGATAGGTTCCTGACCCAGAGACTCCCCAGATTCTGGAATAGACTGCCAATACATGTCAAGCAGAGCGCCTCTTTGGCCCTATTCAAAAGGAACCTTGAGGATTGGATGGGAGGTGGGGAATTCACCCCAGGGATCATGTCAGTCGCCCTGATAGACAGGGGTCCAGGGAAGTAAATATTGTGGGAAGAAATAGCCAGGGAAATGTTATGGCTAGGCTTGTATAGGCCCTAGGGGCAATAGTCTAGTACCAACCTATGAAGTCCAGTATGCTTGAAGAAAAATCATTTTCTGGATTATTCAATTTTTTGGAAATTAAATGCATCTAAGCTAGGGACTCCAAAATTCAATACATTTCCACTGTTCTTAGCTACAGTCATTTTTTTAAAATGATCAGTTCCATAATATATCTTTGCTAAAGCAAATTTACTATGACCTGTTAATGAATAAGACAAACCTGACATTAACCTACAAAGCTATTTTGTAATAAAATGCAACTGACCAACATTTTGGCTAAGGAATAACCAATTAACATTTTCTATTACCAATGAACAAAAGTAAAGATCTCCTGAGGGTCACTGAATGAATTTATCCAAATATTTTAAGGTCTCCTAAAACGTAATATCCTTTGTTGGAGACCAAGAAGGCATGATGGTGTCCTTATGGTCACAGTCTGGTTCTTGGGGAGATTCCATCTAGCCATATAAAAGAAAAGTCTTCATCCTATTTGGAATACATGGAACAGGGGGATCATTTTGTTCTTTTTCCCTACAGAATTTCTGAAGGCACTGGCAATGCTTCCCTTGTACCAGTTGCAAATATAGGACTTATGCTGGTCATACTGTGGGACTGACATCAGTCGCTGTAAAACAGCAACGTCTTGTATCATTTTAAAATATTTTTTGTGGAGAATTTAGAATCAAGACTGTCAGTAAATGGAGTGAGAAAGTGGAAGTGTTTATGTCAGTCTACCCAACAAGCCCTCTGATGCACAACCACATGAGATTTCTTGGGTTCATGGTTAAGCATTCAAATTCCTTTACCCACTGAGATTGAAGCTCTAGAATTTCAAGAACTATCTCTGAATGGACCAGCATATCTGTACTGGCTTTACTTTGAGCCTGGAACATAAAAGGGAAACCACTTCCATGCAGCTCGAGTCCTGCAGCTGAACATTGGAGAGAGCTGCATCCTCTAATAAACTAGAAATGTTCTATTTCAGTAATGCCACCACTTTTTCATTCATCTCTCCTGAATTTTTCTTTTTTCCCCCCTCCTCCTTATACAGTCTGGCATTTTCTCTGCTCTCACATGCATCCTTCTTTTTTACAACACACTTTTTAAGGCTACAATTTTCAGTCTCATTAATCTAATGTTTTTACTGAAATTCAAACGCATCATAACTGTGTTATGATCAAGCCATAAGCAAACAATGACTATGGGAGTATATTGGAACTGTTTACCATAAGCATACATACTAAATACACTTTGAAGGGGAAAGCATATCTACAAAGTTGTTCTGATAATGTTTTTCAAAAAAAAAATGTTAAATTATGTCAGGACCCTACTTAGCCCCCCCCTCTCTTTACCGGTCATTTCTCTAAATCTTTCAGTCTTTTACTACCTATATCCTCTTTTAACAGAAACAGTATCAGCTGTCAAATTGGTTACTTTAATTGATAAAACCAATGTTCACTTTTATAACTTTTTGCAGTTGTAAAGGTAAAAGGGCTAAATACTGCCGCTCTCATTCTGACATGAAAATGGATTGCTATCTGCAGAACTCGATTCAGACAATTTTCAATCCAACCAAATGTTTAAATACACTCTATAATTTACTAATGAAGTAGGAAGTTATGCACTTACCATAATTTTAGATCCATGTCTTATTTTTATCCAGTTCAAAAATATGGGTTTGTCAGATCTAACCGGATTTCACCTCAGCATCGACTTTGAAGCGTCTTCGGAACTAGAGCTCTGACTCCTCTCCCCTACTCATAATTCCCTGGACTCCACCTTAGCTGCTCAGATTGATTTGCTCCCCCCATTTGTCTCAAATCTGAACAATCGTATACGAGAAACCCCTAAATTACATAATCCCAACCTGTTGAGGAAGAGTGGGTACTGACTCACCACTGTGCACAGTCAGTGAATAAAGGACGTATTCAATCATCTCAGTCACAGGTGACAATCTGGAAGGGGGCAGGAGGAGAGGGAGTTTGAACAGGACAGAAACCAGACAACATGGATCTAATGCTATGGTTAAGTACATAACTGTCATATCCATTGTTGTCCATTTCATCTGCTTCAAACATATTGGACAGAATCATGACACTTTGAAATAGCCACCATCTGGATCTTGATGGGGGAAAATCTGGAACCTTTATCAGGGAGTTCAGATAAAAGTGCTAGTATGAATAGAAAACAGGTGCTGATCAAGATCTTTAGATAGGACAGAAATAGAGAAACTCTTCCATTTGCTCTGGTACATCTTTCTAGTAAACAATTTTTGAAAAGCTTAAAGAATATGGTTTACCACAGGGGGAAGCCTGGCATTTCTGGCTACATTTAAAATCAGATGAACCATGTGGATAACTTCATAAACTTTTGGTCCAGAGAAGGCAGTCTAGATGGGTGAGTTAGTAAGTTTGGATAGTGAATCAACATCTAAGGGAGATGTACTAGCATAGGCCGTAAGTAAGGGAACCATGCCTGTCTGGGCCAAAAACGGGCAATAAGGATGACTCTGGCCTTTCATAGTCTTTCCTGTATATATTTGTTCATTGGGGGGCAAAGAAAGGGATACAGCAGACTCAAAAGGCCAACTATGGACCAGTGTGTGTCTCTGATTGACCCTGTACAGGGAGCAGAGCAAAATATCTGCTGCATTTATTGTTGAGATAGGAGGCAAAAAGGTTGCAGCAAGGTTGGCCTCAGTGACTGAAGACCAAATGCATCACTGTAGGATTGAGGGACGCTTGTGAGGCATGAGGATGGTTCTGCTCAATTTGTCTGCTAACACATTGGTCAACCAGAGGATGTGCATGGCTATTAGAAAGTGGTCTGTAAACATCTCCCATTGCCAAACTCTCACGGCCTCTCAACATACAGAAGAAGAACACATTCTGCTTGTTGATGTACCATACCACCATGCTTTCAGTCTGTACCCTTGGGGAGGAGGGCCTGAAATGTCTGCAATGCGAGGAGGACCACCTCAACTCCAAGACACTGATGTGAAGACTGGCCTCTAGGGATGACCATATACCTTGGACCATTCTCTCTTCAAAGTGGCTCCCATTCACCCTAGAAGGATGTGTCCATGATTAATATGGCTACCCATCAATCTGATTGGAAAGGATGACCCTCACCAAGCCATGTGTTGTCTGCAAACTTGAGCAATTTCAATCCTTGCATGCAAAGGATGAATGAACAGAGGCCACTGTACTGCTAAAATTCATTGCAGTGCTCTCATGTAGTATCTGGCTTGTGGAACCATCAGGATTGCAGATGCCATGAGGCCTAAAAGATGAAGAACTTACTTTGTTGTTGGTGATGGTTAATGCAGGACTTGTATGGCTGTGAAGTGACATAACTCTGGACTAGGGAAGGCTGACTATCTGCAGGTTGAAATCTAGGTGCCATCCTATAAATTTTACATTACGGGTTGGAGTAAGGAGACATTCTGGTAGATTCACAGTTATCCCTATGTAGAGAAACAACTGGAGTACCTGGTCCACATGTCACAGCAGTAGATGCTGGAAGGTAGCAGTTAGGAGTCAATCGTCAGGATACTGGAAGACTTGGATGCCCGGCAGATACACTGCCATTATTGTAGTGAACACCCTAGAGGCTGTGGAGAGACCAAAAGGCAGTGCTTGGAATTGGTATGGATTGGCTTCCAGCCAGAAGCAGAGAAATCTCCTGGAGTGCTTTGATATCTTGACATAATAGTAGGTGTCCTGGATATCTATGCAGCAGCCCATCCAATCGTCCTTCCTCAGCAGAGGTAAAATGGACTGAATTGTGACCATCTGGAATTTTGTCTGCTTCACAAATATCTTTGGGTGACCGAGATCCAAAATGGGTCTCAGGACCACGGTTTTCTTTGGTACTAAGAATAACCTTGAATAGACTCTGGATTCTAACTGGTCTTGGGGAACTGGTTGGATGACTAGCAGCTTTGAAATTTCTATGGCTGCCAAGTCCCACTGACTGGGTAGAACCTTGGGAATATTTTTCTTTTTCTGAGGTAGAAAGGAAAAGGGAATTAAGCAGCCTCCAGAAATTATCTTTAACTTCCAAGAATATTAAGTTATGCTGTGCCAGGCTTAAGGATGCAAACACAGACTCCTGCCGACTGCTTCCATAGTGCAGCAGTCGGGAAATTGTTCAGGGGCACTGGCAGAATTTCTCTGTGAAAGGACTGTGAAAAAAAAAGTTATGTACTCACCATAATGTTCCATCTGAGTAGGTACTTCATTTGTCTGCAACCCGTGGGTATCGGATCCGAGCCGGCAGCTTTCCAAGCTATAAGATCCGAGCTCCTAGCTCCTCCCCCTACCCATAATCCCCTGCTATGTGCTACATTACCTCAGATCGAGTTTTTTTGCCTCTTACACTACTCCTACCCTCGATAGAGGAAGCAACACCAGATCACTGTCCTAACAGCAGAACAAAGATTTATTTGGTGATCAGGAGTCCCGAAAAAGGATCGGGGGATGGTGGGGGGGGGTCAGTTGCAGACAAATGAAGTACCTACTCAGATGGAACGTTATGGTGAGTACATAACTTCATCTGAAGTAGTTACTTCATTTGCTCTGCAACCTGTGGGACAGAGTCCCCAGCTACCTAGGGAAAACCCTGGGTGGCCTTATGGAAGGATATTCCGAAGCAACACGGAGCCAAAGGAAGCCCTACCTCTCGATACCATATCCAACTTATGAGAAATAAACGTATGAGAAGAGGACCAGATAGCTGCTGAGCATATGTCATCCAAGGGGATCCTGGACCAGAAGGCTACTGAGGTGGCCAAGCCCTCGTAGAATGAGCGTGAATTCCAGTAGGAACCGGTTTGCCTGCAGATAAGTACCCATGAACTATGCATGACAAATCCAATTTGCTACAGTCACTTTGGAGATGGCCTTACCCATGGCCGATTTAGCAAATGACATGAACAACTGGTTCGACTTGCGAAAATCTTTAGTCCTGTGCAGGTAAAAACACAGCTGTCTGTGCACATCCAATTTATGCAATTTGTATTCTCCTCTATTCTGAAAATTTGGGAAGAACACGGGTAAGTTTATTGATCGATTGATATTTGACTCTGAAGGCACCTTAGTTAAGAATGACGGATTAGTCCTGAGGAACACACTATCCTTGTGAAAAATGAGATAAGGATGCTTCATACATAAAGCTTGAAGTTCTGAAACCCTTTTGGCTGAAGTAATGGCCACCAAAAAGGCTGTTTTCCAAGACAAGAATTTTAATGGAATCGAAGCTGCGGGTTCAAAGGGTGGGCCTGTCAAGGCTTGTAAGACTAAGGTCAAATCCCATGGAGGCACCACCACCACTTAAACCGGAGGCTTCAAGAGGAAAACGCCCCGCAAGAAGGTTTTACATAATCTTGTAGAAGCCAAAGATCCTAGTCCGTCTTCCACATGGAAATGGGAGATGGCTGCCAATTGCACTTTAACTGTAGAAGCACTTGCTCCTTGTCTAAAGATCAGCGACAGGAAGTCTACAATAGTAGGAATAGGAACTGTAAATGGATCCAGGTCTCTATCTTTAGCCCAGAGAAACATTTCCATTTGCTGTAGTAAATTTTCCTAGTAGTCGGCTTATGTGCTGCGACTAGAATGGCCTTAACAGGAGATGAGATACCGGGAGTCCTAGCCATCAGTGGAACTGGAGCAACCAAGCTGCAAGTTTGAGGTTCACCAGGTTTGCGGGTTGGTATCCCGCCGGATGTGAAATCAGGTCTGGAATGGGATCCAGTACCCATGGCAGAGATACACAGTGAGACCGCAAGTAAGGGAACCAGATCTGGCGAGGCCAGAATGGGGCTATGAGGATAACTCTGCTCCCCAACTGACAGGCTTTCTGTATGAACTTCGTCATGAGCTGAAGGGGGGGATAAGCATAAAGTAGACCGGGTGGCCAAGCATGGACTAGAGCATCCCTGGGATTCTCCCCTTTGGGGGGAAGTATTGCAAAGTACTCGCATTTTGTGTTTAAGGGAGAAGAAAAAAGATTGCAGTGAGGCCAACCCCATTTGCGGAAGATCTGCTTCGCAACTGATGGATTGAGAGACCACTCGTATGGAGTGAGAATCACTCTGTTCAGTTTGTCCGCCAAAATGTTGGACTGACCCGGAATGTGCGTTGCTACCAGAAAACGGTTGGTGGATATTACCCATTCCCACACTCTCATAGCCTTCCGGCAAAGGGGGTAGGACCTGGTTCCTCCTTGCTTGTTTATGTACCAGACTACTGACATGTTGTCCATCTGGATTGCAATAGTCCCCAGAGGTAGAAGGTCGTGGAGAGCTTGCAACGCTAGAAGCACCGCCCTCATCTCTAGGACATTGATATGCAAAGCGGTCTCCAGGGGAGTCCACGTGCCTTGGATGGTTCTGCCCGAACAATGCCCCCCCACCCGAGGCGAGAAGCATCCGTGGTCAGCGTGGCTTGGGGGGGAGGGACAACAAAGGGCCTCCCTTCCCTGAGCTCTGGGGCGTGGAGCCACCAAAGAAGGGAGTCCCTGCACACTCTGCTCAGAGGAATCAGGGTATACAACGGATGGAGTAGTAGAGACCACTGAACTAGAAGGGTCCACTGCAGAACCCTCATCCACAGACGTGCGTGAAGGGAGAGACTGATCGCTGCTGCCATAGATCCTAGTGCCCTCAGGACTAATTCCACCGCCGGAGCCAGACTTTGAAGGAGGGTTAGCACCTGAAATGACAAGCTGTTCAGCCTGTCCGCAGTTAGCACAGCTCTAGAGATGTGGGTATCTAACTTGGCCCCTATGAACTCCAGGACCTGTACGGGGCAAAGAGAGGATTTCTGAAGGTTCACAGAGATGCCTAAGCTCTGGGCAAGGGTCAGAACATAATCTCTTGCCACGCAGAGCTGATGCCTGTTGGTGGCGGTAAGGAGCCAGTCTAGGTACGGAAAGACCTGAATGCCCTGAAGTCTCAGATGGGCTGCAACCACTGCCATGACCTTGGTGAACACCCTGGGGGCTGAGGTGAGGCCGAACGGGAGAACCCTGAACTGGTAATGACTGGCTCCCAGCCGGAAGCGGAGAAACCTTCTGGATCGTCTGTCCATCAAAATGTGGTAGTACGCATCCTTGAGGTCTATAGAGCACATCCAGTTGTTCTGCCGCAGAAGGGGGAGAATAGGTTGGAGGGTGACCATCCGAAATTTTTCTTTGGGAATGAACAGGTTCAAAGCGGAGAGGTCTAGAATGGGTCTGAGGTCCCCCGTCTTTTTTGGCACTAAAAAGAACCTGGAGTAATAACCCAATCCGGACTGGTCTGGGGGGACGGGCTGGATGGCTCTTTTCTAGCAACTTCAAGACTTCTGAAGCCGCTGCCTCCCTTCGATCGGGTGGAACATTGGGGAGGTGTCTGGTCGAGGGGGGGTGGCTTATGAAGGGGATGGTATAACCTCTGGATATGATGCGGAGCACCCATCGATCTGTCGTAATGGACTCCCAGTTTGACAGGTACTCTGACAACCGCCCTCCGACTGCCTCCAGAGAGGGACAGCCGGGTAAAGCCCTCAGGGCTGCTGCGCGGGTCTATCCGGGAAGGGTTCCCTGGACCTGAAGTTACGCGGTCCCCCTCTGCCTCTGGGCCGGCATCCACCTTGTCCTCTGCCTCTAGAGGACGAGGGGTCCGAAGCTGGATGGGATTGCTGGGACTTATGGAACCACAGCTTCTTTGGTCCCCTCGGATTCCTAGAAAAGGATCGTTGGGGATAAGAGAAGAGGACCCCGATGGCAGACAGCGTCTTTCCATCCTTCTCGCTTTGGACCAGCGTCTCACGAATGGTCTTGCCGAAGAGCGAAGATCCGTCAAAGGGTGCATTCGTGAAGGACGCCTTGAAAGGATCCATGAAATCGCAAAGACGGAGCCAGGAGTGACGTCGCAAGACAACCCCGGCTCCACTAGCCCTAGCGGCTCCCTCCGTGGCATGGGAAAGTAGACGCATGGACGTGTTAAAGATGGATTTCAGAGTGGCCATCTGAGTCGAGAAAACTTTGTCCTCGATCGACATGGACTCCGGGGGGGCTGCAGCGTATTCTTTAAGTCTCGTTGCAGTCTAATGGTATGTGCCATATAGTTCAGCGCCCTTATAGAAAAGGTAGCTGAACTAAACATCCACTTCCCAATGCGGTCCAGCGCCAGAGATTCCTTATCTGGCGGGTGTAGTGACGAACTCTCCTGCGTGAGTTCTCTCTTGGTGGCAGCTGCCACCAACATGGCATCCACGGGGGTTCCCTTGGCCCAAGATGGTCTTATCCACTGGGGGGGGGGCTAAGGATCTTGTCAGGTTGCTTCGGGATAGGCTCCATGGTGTCGGGCTCCTTCCACGCTCTGGTAGTAATTAGGTCTACCAGGGGGTCAGCCGGAGGGGACACCCAGGAGGTAAAAGGGCCTGCCTCAAATGCATCCAGGAACACGGATTCATCCGCAGAAGGTTTTTGGTCAGACCACCCCCCTCTAATACGCAACATTTCCATGATGTCTCCGAAGGACACATCCTCGGGGGGTGACCTTGGGGAACCTTCCCCTTCATCTAAATCTGTCTCGGTTGTAACGGACTCGAGGGAGTCCAGGTGCCTCCTCTTGCACCGTTTACGAGGGACCTCCTCGGTGGGACTGTCCGAAGAGGGCTAGTCAACGGGGTCCTCTTCCTCCAAGGGAACCAACTGGAGGGCTTGAGCAGGCTGTCCCGATGGTCAGATGATGGAGGATAGACCCACATGCAGCGGGGGTACGGGAGGATCAGACACCCGAACCGGGGACCTGGAGGTCCTCGACAGTACCCTCTCCACAACCTCAAAAGCCGAAGGAGAGCTACTCTCGCCAGGCTCCGAGAGCAATCTCCTCAGCTCCGAGGTAGGGATCAGGGTCGGAGCCGATGCAGCCGGAGCAGAGAGAGAGGTGTGCTCCTAACCCAATGGAGCTGAAGACACACCAGCTCCCCCGGATCTAATGCTCAGCCCTCGGCCCCGAGAGCTCGGATCTGACAGACTAAGGCACAGTCGGCGTCAAAGCGACCGGAGCTATCGGCGCAGACGAATCCCCGGTTCCAAAAGGGCCTGGATCCGATGACTCCGAGACCCGAAAACAGGTCAGAGAAGGAGTAATCCGAGCAAACATGGGGGCCGCACTCCCCCCCAGGGGGGGAGGCAAGAGCACCCCCATCTGCATCTGGATGAATTGGCGCATCATCCGATCCATATCCGCTTCAGTGAGGCTTCTAGTTGATCTTGAAGTCATCGAGGTGGGCCGGGAGGGCCGCCTCGATGACCTAGAGGGAGACAGATACTCCTCCGGCGAAAAGCTAGGCGAATGGAGCCGAGAGGGGGAGGATCCAGAGACCCTCGAGGGAGACCTAGCCAGTTTAGATGGTGGGGCTGAGGGTGGAGTCTCAGCCTGCCTTTTGTGGGACTTATGTCCCTTGTCTTTCTGTCTTTTCTCCACTGTAGTGGAGGTACTTGAGGCACCAAACTCACAACCAAAGAGGGAGGTTGAGTCCCAGGTTGAGTCGGGGGCACAGAAGGTGCGAGGGCTGCCGAGACAGCCTGTGCCTGAGAGGGGGAGGAAGAAGCAGCAGATTCCTGAGGCAACAAGCCCGCCAGGATCAGCTTGTTCTTCCTGTCCCTGAGAGCTCGGGGATTAAAGGCCGCACAGATTGTGCAGGCCAATAAGTGGGCTGCCCCCAAGCATAAAACGCACTGAGTGTGGCCATCCACCGGTGAAAGCTTATGGCCACACTCAGTACATTTTGAGAACACCGCCTTAGGCCCTTCAGCCATAACACCACACTCACCAAGAACACACCCAAACACTAAGAGGGGGGAGGGTGAAAAAGCAGGAACTACAAGAAAAACTAGCTAGAAGGGGAAATAAAGGTATCTAACTAAACTACACTAAGCTAACTAACCCCAGGAACTACACACTCACAACTAGAAAAGATCTTTAAAAAAGGGTCAATCTCACCAAAAGCCAAGGAGCTCTTCAAACGTAGCTGCTTCAGCCGTGGCAAAAAATGATCTGGGGTAATGTAGCACATAGCAGGGCTTTATGGGTAGGGGGAGGAGCTAGGAGCTCGGATCTTTGTAGCTTGGAAAGCTGCCGGCTTGGATCCGAGATCGGATCCGATATCCACAGGTTGCAGAGCAAACGAAGTAACTACTTCAGATGCCCTGGTTATGCAGTCCACCTCTACCTCTAGGGAGTCGTCTGTTAGAATTACCTCAGTCACAGGAAGGTCCATCACCTGCGGAGTCATGGTAAGAACTCAGATTAAAAAAAATGTATTTTCTTATCTGATTTCTGATTCCTACAGAAGTATCTTTGGCTGAGAAGCGAACTTCCACTGCAGAGTGTGTCTTACCATCTTGTTGACTCCTGTTGACTATCTTGAACCTTAGACCAAAAAGAGTTGAGCTATTGTAGGGAGTGTTCACAAAGGAAGACTTGAAACCTTCCACAAAATCACAGAGATGCATCCAGGCATGATGGCTTATGGTATGAAATCAGCTCTGTTGGAGAGCAACAACATGGCTGCATTCAAGGTGGACTGTAGGTAGAAAGCTGACATTCCATTGTTTTCTGGATATACACAGGCATTACCCCCCCCAAAAGTGAGTTGATTTCTCTGGTCAAGCATCTCTGAAATCTGGTTATGTGAACCACATAATTCAGCGATCTAAGGGTGAAAGCTGCTGAAGCATAGGCACACTTCTCAAATCTGTCCATAGCATCTACTGGTGGACCCTTGCTCCAGTGTTTCCTGGCCTTAGCAGCAGCTAAGATGAGAGGGGCTTTTTTGGGAGTGGGTATCACTACATTATGGTCCTTTCATGCTCGCCGAGCCATAAGGTCAACAAGGGGATCAATGAGTGGAACCACCCAGGACAATGCTGGACTTGAACTAAAGACTTCCAAGAATACTGACTCATCAGATGAAGGTTCTTGGGACAACCAAGACATCAGGCTTCCATGTCAGGGACTCACCAATGTTAATAACACTGCAGAAGTGAAGGCAAGGACATCTACTGTTATGGTAAGATTTTGCACAACTGTACTATGTCCTTACAATCACTGCTGCAGTATTCTTAACATATGGGAGAGGGCCAAAGCTCAAAGTGAAACTAGAGAATGGGAGGGAGCAGAACTGTCCCCTAAAAAGCCATGAAGAGCAGCATTAGCAAAACCAGCCCTAGCTCTAGAGATACCATCCAACTTGTAGTGCTTAGTAAAGGTATGTACAAAAGTCCAGGTAGCTGCTTCAAGAACAGAATTAGCATCTAAACCCTTAAAAAAAGAACCAGAAGAAGCCACAGGTCTAGTAAAATCAGCCTTGACTGAAGAGGAAAGGCTTCTGCCATGAAAAGTGTGACAAATAAATAGCCTTAGAAATCCAAGAAGAAATAGTTTGCTTGGATACATTAAGTACCAAAGATCTAGGATGAAAGAAACACATAACAGAGTCAACTTCTCCAAAACAAAATTAAGATTCTGGGGAGGAGGAACAGGCTTCCTGGGAGGTCTAATATTAAGGATGCCTTTAAGAAATTGTTTAACCTCGACTCTGAAAGCTAAAAAGGAGGAGAAAAAGGCAGACAAGCAGAGATAGCGGATAAGTGGGCCTTAACAGATGAATAGGCCACCAGCATTGAGCAAGTCACACAAATAGAGATCAAAAGGAAAATCCACAGTAAGTGGGTCCAGGTTACAAGAGGACACTAAATGGAATAACTCTTCCATTTGGATAAGTAGAATTTCCTAATAGTAGGTTTCCTGGCCTCCTGCAGGACTTGCAGCAATTCCTCTGAAAAAAGGTGTCTATGAGGAATCAAAATCCTATCACCCATAGTGTCAGCTGAACCTTGGACAAGTGGGGATGGAGGAGAGACCTCTTGTCTTGTGAGAGTAGATCCACACTGAGGTAACTTGTTAGGATTACCCCTTGCTAAATGCAGAAGAGGGAACCATTGCTGTTGCAGCCAAAAGGGAGTTACCAATAAGATTGTGGGAGCATCCTGTGGAATTATGAACAGGACTTTCAAAATGGGAGGAAGGGGAGGGAATGCATAAAGAAACATCCTCTTCCAAGAAAATGAGAAGGCATCCACCTTCCACACCAGAGGACCTAGGACTCAGTCACAAAACAGTGGAAGGTGTCTGTTCAGAGGAGAGGCAAAAAGATCCACTTGAGGAATACCCCACTGGTGGATAATGTCCAGAAACGCATCCCTGTGAAGCATACATTCGTGGGACTGAGTTAAAGACTTGCTCAGAGTGTGCCATAATGTTGTGACAGGAAGGGTTATAAACTGCCTGAACAGTCACTTGATACTTGACAGCAATATCCCATACAAGTGCCAACTGGCAAAGATAAGATCTTGTTCCTCACTGTGGTATTGTCTGCGACTAGCTTGAGAGACCCTGGAGAGAAAAAGATAAAAGGCCTGAACATCCAGCAAAAAAACTCATCTTTTCAACACTGATGTGCTGCTCCTGCTGACGAGGAAACCACACTCCCCTGAACTTTTAAGGAGCCAAATGCCCCCCCCCCCAAACCATGTCTGAAGCATCTGTGAACAATTCCTGAAAGGGGAGAGGGGGATGAAAAGAGATCTCTGGATTCAGAGACAACTGCTGAATTCACCAGTGAAGTTCCTGTCTGAGACGAGGAAGAAGTTGAAGCCATACTGGCTTCATAAACCACTAAAACTTTCTCATGTGAAGTCTGACTAGTGGGAGCGATGGAATTGGTGGATGCCATGAAACTCAGAGTTCTCAGAAACTCCCTGACAATCATGGAAGCCAGAGGAAGAAGAGTGCAAAAGAAAGAAAGGAATGAGAGTTAAGGCGTTTGGAGGGGACAGGGAAGCCAGCAATGGCACAGTCTGAATCCTACAACCCAAAAAAACATGATCCTGAGAGAGAGTAAGTTTGTATTTGGATGTATTTGTATTTGGATACTCCTTCTGGGCCTATCTCATTTTCTCACTCAATTGACTGCAGTGAGATCATATTCTGATTTCAGGCACTCCTACTGTGTACAAAGAGCATTTGAGAAGAACAACCCCTGTAGCCTCAATCCTGCTGTCCCTCCCCCCCCCAAAAAAAAATATATATATATATATATATATATATATATTTTAGCTGCTCTTTCTGTAACTGTCTTACTTGCTGTTCTGCGTGCTGTTACTTACTCTGCACTTGTTATTGCTCGTTAGTAGCCTTCTAATTTAATGCCTTCTGCACTTGTTTTTTAGTCATTTGTTAATTTAATTGCATTTAAAGTGTATTTGCTGTAATATTGATACACCTGTGATAGCCTGCATTGCATTTGAATTGTATTTACTGCTGTTTTAGCTGCATTTCTGTATATAAAAAAAATTTCCTAGCTTGTTTTCTGCCTTTCCTGCAACTTGTCTAGTCCAGATACAGACATGCTGTATCCAGGACTGTTTGTATGCTCCTGAGCTTCCCAGGCCTTTTTCTGTTGGAGGGAAGCCTTCTAGCTTATCAGTGGGAGTGGTAAGCACTAGGTAGCCTATCTACCACAGGAGGAGAGGTTTCTGGCCCAGAAATTATAGTTTATTGGCCATTTGGGAAGATCTTCCATCTTTCAACCTTCTGATTCAAAAGCCTGTGTTTGTGCTAGTTTCCTGCCTTTCCGGTTACTAGTTTAGTCCAGGTACAGATTTGTTGTATCCTGGACTCTTTGTAATCTTCTGAGCCCCCCAAGCCTTTCTGTGTTGGAGGGAAGCCTTCTAGCTTATCAGTGGGAGTGGTAAGCATCAGGTAGCCTATCTACCATGGGAAGAGTGGGTTTTGGCCCATAAATTGTAGTTTATTGGCCATTTAGGCAGTTTTCTATCTCCTTCAACTTGCTGGCTTAAAAGCCTGCATTTGGTGCTTGTTCCCCATCTTTCCGTAACTAGTCTAGTCCAGGTACAGATTTGCTGTATCCAGGACTCTTAGTAAGCTTCTGAACCCCCCCCAAGCCTTTCTGTGTTGGAGGGAAGCCTTCTAGCTCATCAGTGGGAGTGGTAAGCATTAGGTAGCCTATCTACCAGAAGAGGAGTTGTTCCTGGCCCAGAATTTGTAGCTACTGGCCGTTTGGGCAGGTTTTCCCCATCTCTTTCAATTTTCTGGTTTAAAAGCCGCACTTACGCCATTTCCCACCTTTCCTGTTACTAGCCTAGTCCAGATACAGAGTTGCTGTATCCAGGACTGTTGGTAAGCTTCTGAGCCCCGCAAGCCTTTCTGTGTTGGAGGGAAGCCTTCTAGCTTATCAGGGGGAGTGGTAAGCACTAGGTAGCCTATCTACCACAAGAGGAATGGTTCTGGCCCAGAAATTGTAGTTTATTAGCCATTTGGACAGTTTTTTCCATCTCTCAACTTTCTGGTTTCAAAGCTCGTGTTTGCGCTTGATCCCCACCTTTCCCGTAACTAGTCTAGTCCAGGTACAGATTTACTGTATCCAGGACTGTTTGTAAGCTTCTGAGCCCTCCCAAGCCTTTGTGTTGGAGTGCAGCCTTCTAGTTTATCAGTGGGAATGGTAAGTACTAGGTAGCCTGTCTACCACAAGAGGAGTGGTTCTTGGCCCAGGAATTGTAGTTTACTGATCATTCGGGAAGTTGTCCATCTATTTCAACTTTCTGGTTTAAAAGACCACATCTGTGCTTGTTTCTCATCTTTCCTCTAAGTAACCTACTGGAAAGCACTAGAAAGCCTTAAACTGATACAAGCCTTCTAGGTTAAAAGAGAGACATTGGAGTGACTGCGTTATCAGTTTTCTGTATTTTCTTGCTGAACTTAACTGCTTTCCGCCTAAACGCTGATTTTTTCCAGCACTTATTGTGATTTAAAAGCTTGTTTTTTTCACATATTGTACTTATTTGACTGACTGCACTTTTAAAAAGTTTTTTGTTTAAATAAATTGTTTAACTGTTGTAGGCTACACACTAAAGTGTGATCGCCTTTTCTGATCGCTTGTAGTCGTTTAAAGCTGTACTTTTTACTGTTTTTGACTTATCTTTTAAAAAAAATAAAAAATTCTTGTTTCCCTCCTTTCTAAGCTAGTATAGTCCAGTTTATAGGCTAGTGCTGAAATCAGGGCTGTTACAAGTTTCTGAGTTGCCCATACCTTACTTGGATAGAGGGAAGTTTCTCTGTTCACCTGAGAGAGAGGGGAACTTTTAGCAGCCATCTGTCCCTGGAGGAGTGGTTCCAGTCCAGAAGTTAGTAGTTTAAAAACCGTGTTTGCACGGTTTGTGCACCGGGCAGCACTGGTTAGCTAGGGTTAAATTATTCCCAGCTCCACTAAGTCTCCTCTTCAGTTTTTCACTTGAAACTAGTCTAACTCTCAACCTAAGCACTCGAAAAGCATCCTACAGTCCAGCACTTGCTCAGACCTAATAGCAAGCACTAATATACCCCGACACTTGACTGCCCAGCAGGGCAAAGCTCTTTATCCACCCCTCACCAACAAAGCGACTAACCAGCTCACCCTACTATTCAGGCATGACCAGAGGGCAACTTCAGGTGTACTCTCCAGTCCAGCTGGTGAATCTGGGTAACTTGAGGCAATGTTACAACTGCCTCATGTACACAGACAGCCCTCTCCTCCTACCACAAAATACTAACATATGCGAGAGATGCAATTATACAGCCAAACTGGAGGCTAAGGTCTCTCTGCCCAAGACTGGAACAGTCACGAGGAGAAGGTTAAAACTTGCACCACACCTCCACAGCCTCACATAGACCTACTAAACCAGTACTGGCAAAAAATACACAATCATACTCGGAGGCTGTAAATAAAAACCTGCAAAAGCATCAGAGAGCTCCAAAGCAGACACCCACAAAACCTGCACCTCCCATCACAAACCAAACACATAAAACACAAAATCAATGTGCCGCACAATCACAGCCCTTAAGGTGAAATAACATACCTAACACACTAGTAATAGGCAACTCAATAGTCAGGCACACTGACGCCCCACTCACTAGGCTGGACAAGGAGATGGTTACTGTTAGCTGCCTATCAGGAGTCAGAATCCGCCACATAACACAAGCACTCAGGTCACTCCAGAACAAGTACAAATATGACTGTCATTGTTCATGCTGGTGTGAATGACCTGAAATGTACCTCCCTGGACTACATGAAAAGAGACATGGAAGAGCTCTCTGATCATGTAGCCCAGGCGGGTATGACCCTGAGTAGCATCCTGCCCTCACCAAGAATTATACCTCAGTATAAAGAAAAAATGATCAACTTCAACAATTGGCTAAGCTTCTGGTGTCATTCAAAGGGGATCCAGTGTCTGTCAGCCTGGGATGACATGCTCAACAAGCCACGTTGCTTCAAGAGACGGCTTGCACCTGTCACCCCTTGGCTTTCGAATACTGGCCAAGGCTCTTGCTGCCCCCATAGTGCCTTTTTTAGGCAAGGCTCAAAATTCAAACCCACCACCGTAAACAGTACAAGTAAAAAAATGAGGGTTATGCTACTCAATGGCAGGAGTTTAAATCTCAAAATGCATGTGCTCGAAGCACTCCTAAGTATGGAGAACGTCAACATCTGTGCAGTAACTGAAACCTGGTTCAAGGCTCCAGAGAGCACTCCAGCACTACTGGGCTACAACTCATACCACACATTTTGACCACAGAACACGGACGGAAACACAAAAGGAGGTGGTGTGCATCCATACTCAAGGATACTCGCACCTCCAGGTTAGTGGTGCAGCATGATACCTCTAAGATCATCCATGTGCAACTAACATTGGGCAAATCTGCAATGCAAATTGTGGCCTGCTACAGATCACCCACCATGACCCAGGACCACCACTCTGCCTTTCTGGAGACACTGGAAAACATGAAGGTCCTACCTAACACCCTGATATTGGGTGATTTCAAATACCTTACCATTAACTGGGAAAACTACTTGAGTACAAACTCCCAGGCTCAGCGCTTCCTGGAAATTATCAACTCAAATGCCCTGGATCAGCTGGTAAACTCCTCTACCAGAAGCCACAACATATTGGACCTGATCATCACGAGCATGGGCGACAGGTGTTCCGTACCGGAGGTCAACCCGTCACTGGTTAGATCAGACCATAAACTAATCACCCCGGATGTCCACACCCCACCACAACCCCCAACCAAGGAAACCACAGTAAAAAACTTTTCTACAGCAAACTTCACCTTTTACTTAAGGCAGAGGTGGTAAGTTTCACAGCCCCATGGCTAAAGGATAATGATGCCCAAGATGCAGAATCCTTTACAATTGCACTCTATGAGCACCTACAAGGATGCATGGATCGTGCCATCCCTAGCAAGACCAAGACTCACTCCTCTAAGAGAAGGAAACCAGTCTGGTGGACCACTGCCATAAACAGGTTATACAACAGGAGGAGGAAAGTAGTTCAGAAAAAAAGCAAATCCCAAGAAGGTAAGACATCCCTGATCAGTATCAGTAAGAAACTAAGGTCCTTCATAAAATCATCCAAGGCTAACTTCGAAAGAAAAATAGCCAAGGATTCGAAAGATCACCACAAAGCCTTCTTTAGCTATGTCAAGAATCTAAGTGGCAACTCACAGATGTGCTCTGAGCTAATGCAAAATAACACAAAATATACTGAACCTACTGATATTGCAAACATCCTGGCAGATAGATTCAGTGCAAACTTCACCTCCCTCTCACCATCAAAAGGGCCCACAACAATACTGGAAAAGTGTAGTGTCTCAGAAATCACAGAAGCACAGGTGAAAACAGCCCTTTCAAAAGCCA
The DNA here is from genome assembly GCF_019279795.1 of Protopterus annectens. Lineage (NCBI taxonomy): Eukaryota > Metazoa > Chordata > Ceratodontiformes > Protopteridae > Protopterus > Protopterus annectens. Next base: position 1,250,653,926 of record NC_056725.1, read on the forward strand.
AAAACACAGCATCAATGGGGCCAGATGGTGTCCCAGGCTGCATCTTGCACGAACTACAGAACGAACTAACCCCCCACCTAAACACGCTGTTCAACCTCAGCCTCTCCCCAGGCTATGTGCCCATAGAATGGCGCACAGCAACGGTTATTCCGCTCCACAAAGGAGGGGCCACAACTGACCCTGGTAACTATCGCCTCATAAGCCTGACTAGCCTGGTCTGCATGGCTATGGAGCGTATCATCTTGAAACTCATTAACAAAGACATTGGGAACCTCCAAACACTTGACCTGACCCAGTCTGGCTTTGCTAATGGCAGATCATGCCTACTAAACCTGGCTGACTTCGAGACAGTCACCAAGGCCATAGACGAGGGAAAGGTGGTTCACACAGCCTACCTTGATCTCGCTAAGGCGTTCGACACCATTCCTCACTCGGTTATCATAGAAAAACTCACCAGCCTGAACATAAACCCCTACATCACAAGATGGGCTGCCAACTGGCTTACAGACAGAACTCGCACAGTAAGAATAGCGGGCTCCAGGTCCAACTCTAAACCAGTCAAAAGTGGTGTCCCGCAAGGCTCGGTTCTGGGACCCCCACTGTTCGGCATATATTTCATAGAAGTACAGGCAAACACAGGAGGACTATGGCTAACCAAGTTCGCCAATGACTGCAAACTGGGAGCCATAAGTGACACTCTGGCTGACATGAACATCCTTCAAAAAGGCCTTACTGAGACAGACACCTGGTGTCAAAGTCATGACCTCAAGCTAAATGCCAAAAAATGCATAGTCATCCCATTTGGGAAAAACACAAAACACCCACGAATTACCACATAGGCGGCAGCCCCCTTAATACAGAAGAGGTAATAAGAGATCTGGGGACCCAGGCAGATAGTAATCTCTCCTTTGACAATCATATTGCCGAAGTAGTTAGGAAATCCTTCTATGTGGCCTATCTAATTACTAAGGGGTCCGCATCTAGAAATAAAGAGGTTATAGTGCCCCTCTACTCGTCACTCATCAGACTCATCATAGAGTACAATGCCCCATTTGGGATGTACCTCACAAGACACTTCTAACAGCTGGAAAGACCGCAAAAGCACCTCACCAAGAGGATCACTGGCCTCAAACATATGTCCTATGCAGCCCGACAAAAAACTCCAGCTGTACTCAGTGGCATATCGCCTACTCAGAGGTGATCTCTGCCTGACTTACAAAGCCATGTCCAACTCAGAATTGATGGACATTCTCCACCTAAAGAAATCCAAGTCACTGCGAGCCACGTGTTCTAGTGAGCTAAACCTAGCCACAACAATAAATAGAACATGCTGGAGGGATAGATTCCTGTCGCAGAGATTCCCCATGCTTTGGAACAAAATTCTTAACTACATTAGGCAGAGCCCCTCACTAACACTCTTCAAGAGAAGCCTTGAAGAGTGGATGGGTAACAGAAAATACACCCCTGGGATCACTTCATTGGCTCTGCTTGACAGAGGCTCAATTAATTAATGGGGTGGCGAAAGCCGACACACTCTGGCTAGGCTTAAAAATGCCCTCAGGCAGATAGTCTAGTACCTACCCTATGAACCTATGAGTGAGGGAAGACTTTCTGAAATTTATAGTGAACCCCAGACTCTGAAGGAAATGGCAAAATGAAGATTTCACTAAAGGGTCTCTGGAGAGGATGCCTGAATCAGGTCGTCCAAGTAAGGAAATATTTGAATCCCTTGAAGCCTGCAAAAAAGGGATCACAGGAGCAAGGCATTTGGTGAACACCCTTGGGGCAGTTGAAAGACCAAAGGGCAAAACACAGAACTGAAAATGCCAGGGAGCAACAGAGAAATGCAAACAGTTCACCAAAACAGGATGAATCAGAATACAAAGATAAGCATCCTTGAGATCCAAGCCCGAGGGAGCAACAGAGGAAACTGAAGGGACAACATCTGAAAGGAAGGCACTTTTAGAAAAGTATTTAGATGACAGAGGTCTAGTATAGGTCTCCAAGTGCCCTCTTTCCTGGGCACTAGAAAGTCTCGAGTAGAAGCCTTTCCCTCTTTGGGACACAGGCACCTCTTGAATAGTATTCAGAGTCAAGAAATTCTGAAGAGCTTCTGGGAAAAAGGGAAGTTGCTCCTGAGCAGGCTGAGGAATGCCCATAAATGGAGGATGGGACTTCCACATCATGAAGTACTCCTTGATGAATGATTGACAGAACCCAAGAATCCTGAGCAATCTGAAACCAAACAGGAAGAGAAACAAAGGCAAAGAGAAAGATGAATGTGACTGGGAAGCGACGGATAGTCATACAGCACCTGGTTTGTCTGGAAAGGAGCCTTAGCAGGAGCTTGTTTGCCACTCATCTTACCTTTAGTAAAAGGGCAGGATTGCCTATGAAGAAAGGCAGACTTATGGAGGTAGTTTCTCTGAAATTTAGGGACATGAGAAACAAACATATTTAAGCTCTTGTAAGGCCTTACCCTGATCCTGATGTTACTTATACAAACCAGCAGCAGCTTCTCCAAACTAAAGATTGGAATCCAGAGGAACAGCCATCAACTTAGCCTTAATATCATCAGGGAGAGGTTGAGGTCTAAGACAAGAATACCTCCTCATCACTGAACCAAACACAGCAGCCCTAGAATGGGCATCTACCACATCATAACTACATTTAATAGAATGACAAATGACTTGAGAGGAAGTCCCTAGCAAGGAATGAAGTTTTACCCTCAGAGTCTGGAAAATCAGGGTCTGGAAAATCAGAAATAAGTTGACAGGCCTGAGAAAGTAGAGCCAACACATACCTATACGTACGGGTCTGATAATTAATAGCCCTAAAAGCTAGGGTAGCAGAAGTGTAAACCTTCTTACCCAGACTTTCCATAGCTCTGCTGTCCTTGTCAGTAGGCTATAACTTGGGCAAAAGAAGCAAATGTGACAGCCTATCAGAGGCTACAGACACTACAGAAAGGTCAGCAGCAGGAGATTTATATAAAATAGTACAATCCTCAGGCACCCTATAAAACCAGTCAGGTTTCTTAGGAGCAGTAGGCATAGAATCAATGCAGTAAAGGCATTGGAAAAAAGCATCCAGCAAAGGAGCCAAAACTGGAGGAATAGCCGCAGGCATAAGAAATTCCAACAATGGCAACTCATAGTACCTCTTATGGCTATCACAGACCTGAGCACAATCTCACAAAAAAAAAAAAAAAAAATCCCTCATTCTAGAGACTGTTCTCCCAAAGGAAATTTCCTCAAAAAGAACATCAGGACTAATGGATTCCTCCTCCTCTAAACCATAATAAAAAAGAAAAGGAATACGAGTAGAATAAGTCAGGGATTTGTCATCAGAATCTGACTCATCCTCAGAAGAATCCTTTTCTCTGGGCCTTTTAAGGGGAAGAGATAACCAAGGAGGAGCAGGAAACAAAACTCCCTGAAGAGGCTTTGAGGACATAAAGCAGTAAATAACCCCAGAGTAAAGGCCTGCCAGTCACTTTGTGGATCCCTAGGAGCAGAAGAAACGTGTTTTAAGTTTTTGTTTCTTTTTTAAGGGAACATCTCCTCCAGAAAACTGAGAAGGCTCAGGCCCAGGACAACAGCTGAGAACCGTAGTTGGAACTTCTTCCTCAATTAAAATGAAGGAATTCCCCTGGGTCTCTCGGGGAAAAAATCAACTGTGGTTCCCCCTAAACATCCGAGACAGACTGCAAAGCTTCTTTGGACTGATCACTGGTCTCAAACACCATTACGGCAGAGAAATCCGACAACACAGCTGGGTGAGCCTCCAGGTTTGTAACGACCTCAGGAAAAACACCTGGCAGAGGCTGGATAGCGGAAGATTCTGGTCATACCTGTTTCACCTTCTTCCCTAATGGCTGACCCTCGGGGTGGGAGATTCCTTCCATTGTCTCTTTAATGAGAAGCTTAAGACGCTGGTTCTTGAGATACAAGGAAAGGGAAGAAAGTCTACTGCGAAAGGTTTCTGGAATGAATGCCTAGCAAACTGAATAAGACATATGATCATGAGAAGCTCCTAGACAAAAAAAGACACTTATCTTGACAGTCTTTATGGGGAATTTGTCTCCCACACTGACATTTGCCATTCCTGGATGACATTAACCCCAAGGAGCACAAAAGAAGAATAAACAAAAACCTCAACAGGGCACTTATTTGCAACTGCAAAGAAGTCCGCAAACAGGCGTAGGTCATAGGTAGTCAATGGAGAAAGAAAATGTGTTCAACTGTCAGAAAACGAATGCAGGTGAACAGACTGATAGTGAAGAAATACATTCAGACTAGCAGCAAATTTGTTGAGATTATGGTAGGCCTGAACGTCACCTTTATGACCTGTGCTATGCAAGGAGCATGTGGGTGACATTTGGCGCACCTTTAAAGCAACAGTACTCTTTGGTAGACTAGCCAGATGTCTGGCTTCCACGGCAGGGAATCCCCATACGTTAAGAATACTGCAGCAGTGAATATAAGGACATCAAACAGCCCAAATAACTACACAAAGATCAACTTTTTTTTAACACAACAGACACTGGTCAAAAGGCTAAAAAACATAAGACAATGACAGAAAAGCAACAGCTCTCCCAAGAGCCTAAATACAAAGCTTACAACTATTTAAACACTTACAAATAAGAGACAGCAAAATTCTCTTTGTAGAAGGAGTTAGCTTTGATCTACAAAAGGATACAAAGCACTGTAGGAGAGCTCTTTCAAATGTCCAATGACTTCAAGTGGTAAATGAATCAGGGCAGCTACGGTGGATTCCAGGGAATTATGGGTAGGGAAGGAGTCAGAGCTCTGGTTCTGAAGAAGCTTCAGACAGTGCCAAAATCAGATAAGACAACCGATTTGTCAGACAGCACTGGATCTGTGTACGTCTACCTTAGTTTTTTTTTTTTTCAGTTCTGAGTACTGCAGAACTATTCAGATTGCATTGCAAATATATAATCCACAGTAAAGCGGCACAACAGAGGTACAGTACATGCACAGATACGTGAACTATATTTCATGATAAACCATTTTAATAATTTCTGCCTACCTTACTGAGGCACAGAAAAAAACTGGGTAGCATCCATAGTAATTTGACAGAAATAAAGCAACAACACTGGATATACATTTATTTATTTTGCCTGTGACACACACCCTGCAGAACATTTAACTACTGCATCAGTCCCTCCACAGTCAGATTAAACAATTCTATGCACCACTTTTTTGCATAATAAAGGTTAATGCCTTGTTTTGTGTTAAATGTGGACTGTTTGTATTTTCATAGCCTCTTCAGGCCAAGTATAGCAGTCGACAGCAAAGTGTTCATAATCAGTGCTGTATACATGGGAGTGGATAAATGATACTTTGTCTTCTGGCTCAGGAAGAACTGATGCTATATTCTTCTCATAGGCATAGGCCGCGATCTGAAAATAAACAGCAGAAAATTACATTTATCCCTTCAACAAGCTGGATACAACTTTACTGGAGCACTGTAATTTACAGCACTTATTTCTTGTTACACTTGTTTTAAATGACAATTAAACATGCCCAAAAGGAATACAAAAAGTACTTATTGCAAATTCTGATCCTGGATAACTGTCCATAATCCATACTCTGAGTGGCAGCAATGGTAGCATTAAACCAGGTTCCGTCGTGTAGCTTGCAAGATATTTCCCTGCGAGCTACATCGCCAAAACCAAATGGCTGCAGCAGCAATTCATCATAGAGCAATATGGCTGAATAGCATAGCCGCTGCTGCTGTAACCTATGCACAGAAATATTTCCACTGGTGGCGATCCTTACAGACAGCTGCCCGGCTGTATTCTAGCAGGTACAGCCATACTAGATGTGTACCATATTCCAATGTAAGGAATGCATTTATTTTATTTATTTATTTTAATGTCAGACAGCTACAGTAAATTCTTCATATACATAAAAGGCCAGGTCCTAATGTGGTCCTTACCACAACACTCAGTCGCTAGTTATTACTGCAACAGACAAAGCCTACTTGCTTCTTAGGATGACCAAGCTGGCACTGGTCACTTACTCAAAACCTCCAACCTGTTCCTCCAGTGTCCAGGTCACAAACGATCCCTGCTTGTCTACGCCAAAGTCAGAGCTTCATGGCTCTGTGACTTGGAAATCATTTCAATTGAGTATTTTTGAAGCAAACATTGGAAGAAGTCATGACCCTGGTGGAATGGCCTTTTACCACAGTATTTTCCAACTACTGGATAGCCACCAAACAATGAAAGACAATGCAGCTACCAATCCATTAAGAGAAGGGTTTATTTAGACGGATGCTGACTGTACAGTTCAGTGTTGGTGGTGTGCCCGATTCTAGACCAAAATACTATGCAATACTGTGTCAGGGTTAACACATGGTCAATCATGGCTGTGTATATTGCCCAACATTACTGTCCTCACCAAGAAGCACACATTTTAATGATAAGATCAAAAGGTACTATCAAATCTATAAAAGTAATAGTAGTACATGTAACTCAGTAGCCATTAAATTGCATCCAGGCTACCAAAAGACCACACACACACAGAAAGACCTAGTAATCTATACACTGGAAACAACTACACATCACAGTAACTAATTAATTGCATAACTATAAAGATCATCTGTCACTAAAGAAGTTTAAACCACTACAATAGACATTTATTTCTGCATTCTCACTAGCTCCAACTACTACTGATATACACACTAACTCAGAGACTGCGAAAAAACAAAGGCAAACAGTTGCTAATAGGTATAGTAACTGCTTCCCCTTGCATATATTTCTACAGCAAGCTAGCAGTGAAATAATAATGAGTTATATGAAAGTGCAATCAGCATCAGCACTTGACAAAATGAACACTTCATAAGCTGGACTCATTAAATTATGATTTGCCCATCTGTTCCTGTTCTATTCCTACAAAAGGTGCTCCAATTCATGTGCAAGTACTACAGCATAAGGGAAGTACTTCACTCCTGGAGTGCTGTGGACAAGATTTACACCACCGCCCCTTACGTCCTAGTTTATGGTAGCTCAGCTGGATGTAAAAAGATTCCTTGGCATTTACAGCCAACAATATGGGGAATCTGTTAAACATTCTAGGATATGTACTATATACAATACATAAATGTCACTCCTATGTCCACATCCATTGACTGAACTCCATGTATCTATCATTTCAATCTCTTAGCCCACCACTGCAAATATCACTTACCACCTTTCACATCCTTGATAATTTTTCTGTCCCAAATTCATTACATAATGCCAACTTACCAACAAAATCCTCCATGTTATAAAGATGTTTTCATTTATCTTGTGTCTTAAGTTGATACACTGTACATAATCATTTCCACTAATGTCACTTAATCTAATTTCTATTTCTCCCCACAATCTGCTTTCTTTCATTTAAAAAAATGTATGCTCCTCTATACTTTTACAATATGTGATCACACAGTTTTTGTTCCCATTTTTTTATATTTCATTTCAGTTTTCACCAGAATCTTCATGTGATATAATCCAGAAAAAACACAATACTATAACAGTGTTCCTTCCTAACCTTTTCTTTCTTTCCCTCTACAGTTTTCCTTTCAGCAACTTTCACACCTGGCTGCCCTTCTAAATAAAACTGTAGAGACATGTAGCCTTGACTGCGGACCCAGGTGACCAGGGTTCAATTAGTGGTTTGGACACTGAAGAAGAGAAGTAAAGGTTCATAGCCTGCTAACCATTCCCGGGGGGTGAGTTTTTTTGTGCACTCAGGGGCACACTGAGCAAAGAAAACTTCCTTATAGAGGCTGGAGAGACCACAGCCTATACTGCAAAGGGAACGGCAGGGCTTTCTGGAGAGGATGCCCTCTGTGGAAGGCTCATTTGTGGTCTTCTCCCCAACAACTTACTGGGTGCATACATTGAGGGCTGGGGTAAAAATAATTAAACCATCCCTGATGGTTACCTGAATCATGGCCTCTCCTAATAGACCCTTGTGCTGGTGGGTGATGGGACTGAATGTGCTTACTGGCTGGCAGGGAGCTATCAAAAATGGTGGCATATTATCGTGAAAAAAAATACTCCACACGTTACCAGTTTTAGTATTTTTTATTCTCATTAAAGTCCCAGAGTTTTTTATATTTTTCCACTCACTATACACAATTCTCTGGCTTTCTCTTTCCACACTGGCCTTAGGCAGCAATCCCCAGTGATTCAAACAACGGACTAAATCATATTCAATCCAGCTTGTATTGCTTTCCTATATTTCACCCTCTGTTAATCAAGTTCAGCCTCAAACATCCTATACCTCTACAACATATTCCCATTCCCTCTTTTGATAAACATTCAGATAAATTTACACTTGCTACAAAATTCTGTATTATTTGGATATGTGTGTGTAACTAAAAATGCCCTCTTACGTATCGATATTACATAACTAGCCCACAAATCCATTCTTTATCATTCCCCTCAGAATGCTTCTCTGGTGTTCCACATTGCTTTGTTTACCTCCAAATTCCAATCAATACTTTAGTAGGCTGCCTGGACACTTAACCCCTCTTATACTATCCTCCAGAGGCATACACAATCTTTTAGACAAAGCCTGCACTTTTTACATTCATCTTTATAAAATATTACAATTAGTTTTTTTTCCTAGTTGTTGTTGTTGGGTCCTTCGGCTTTTGCCAGTTAGGGGTTGCTACAGCAGAACTCCGGTCCACTAATGATTGGCAGTAGATTTTTATGTGCCGAGTTGCCGGCCCTGACGCGCAACCTTCAACGAAGGTAGAACCATTCACGCATGTCTCACAGAAGACGCTCTAGCTGAGAATCGAACAGGACAACGTCTTACTGTGAGGCGACAATGCTACCGCAGCACCACCACCGCAGTATCCTTTTTTTCCCCCCCAAGTATTAACACCAAATATATGGCAAAGTCTGTATCTGATCAGCTACATAATGAGGGTAGTTGTAAATGCCACACAGATAATGGCTAGACATACCCACCAACGATACTCCTTCCTTCATTCTTAGATCACCTCAAATGCAATTATATTCTTGCTATAGAGCAAGTGTATGAAATGCAATTAGTCTGATTTTAACCACACATGAATATAGAAGTATACCTAAATTGCTTTTGCCATGCCTAATAGTTATAAAATGTATATAATGTAAATATATTTGTTTAACATTTTAGCTCACATGTACCTATACAATTTCTGATTCTCAAAGTATTTCTTGAACCATACCTCCAGTGCATTATTCCATAAACATTTCTATTTTTGTATAATTACAGATCCAAGTAACATATTTAAATCTATTTCACACTAAAAAACTACTGCATTACAGTCTTCTTTTTCTTTAACTGGGCTGTGGCTGAAAAGGGTCTACAGACCAGCCCACCTAGACTGCTAAATAAATATAAATACCACATATTACTGTTTTCAAATTTTCACGACTGCTCTATTATTCTATTTACACACATACAGCAAATAAAAATAAAGGATGACAAACCTATTTAACTTTTCATCACTCAATCTACAACCTATAAATCCTATTTAGCTATCAGATTAAGTACATTTTCACATTTCTCAAGCCCAGTTTACTGTATTTCTACTATTTAAAGGTATCAACTCACTGTTCATTTCTGTATGCTCCACAGACAAAATTTTGCTAGATCTGCACTAATACTTCTTTTCTCATCTCCTTGGTGAGTCTCCATAAACCAACACTTTAAACTCTAACATCCTCTTTCATGATTTTCATTCCACTTTTTTCACTTGCTAGTGACTCTTGCCTGCAACACTACAATATTTTGCTACCTGTGCTAAAGTGATGGGTCTGCAACTTAATGTTCATCATCAACTTTCTTATAAATGATAGGTTGAGCCTAGAAAGATCAATGCTAGGAACAAAAATAACCACACCCTGGCATAAACACCAAAAACAAAGTGGTGGAGGGAGAGATTAGCTACTGCAGAAGTGATCATGTGAATATCTACTATTATGGTAAGTTTACACAATTGTACTATGTTAATCACTGATCACTGTTGTGGCAGCCTCAGCTATATGGGTAGATCAGTCTAGCTTAGAACAAGGAGAAGAGTCCAGGAGCTCCTGGAGAATAGTCCTTAGAAAGCCTGATTTAGACCTAGAGAAGGAATCCAACTTATAGTATTTTGTAAAGGTATGTACAAAGGACTAAGTTGCTGCTTCTAGAATACTTCTAGAATCTAACCCTTTCCAAAAAGCCATAAATGAATCCAAAGTTCTGGTAGAATGAGCCCTGACAATGCCTGGACTAGTTTTGTTGTGGTGACAACTATTTCGAAATAGTCTGACACAGGGTGTCCCTTCATACCTTCACAAGAAATGGACAAACTGATCCAAAGATCTGAAAGATTTAATTCTGTCAAGACAGTACCAGAGTTGTCTGTGAACATCCAAGGTATGGAATATTCTTTCTTCCTCTGTTTTGGGTTCAGGAAAGAATATGGGGAGATGTATAGTCTGGCTTAAAGTAAACACTTACAGCACATTAGGCATAAAAGGAGGATTAGTTTTCAAACCTTGCCCTTGAGGAAAATGAGGTAGGATTTACTCCCCATAAAATCGTTGCAACTCACATACTCTTTTTACAGGTGGTCAGAGTAATTAGTAAAATTGTTTTTCATGTTAAAAACCTTATGTTGGCCAGGTTAGCTGGTTCAAATGGAGAAAGGGTTAGCTTTTCTAACAGAAAATTAAGATCCTAAGAAGGGGCCAACGGTTTTCTTGAAGGCCTCTTATGCAAAATCCCTTTCAAAAACATTTTGATATGCAACTGCATTGAAAGACTAGGATCCCTGGAGACGCATGCTGAAATAATCAATAAATGAACCTTGCTAGATGAGCAAGGACAGGCCATAGGATTATAACTCAAACGAATATTATAAAACCAGAAAACAACTAGCCTTGAATGGCTGCTGGTTATGTTGTTGGCACCAACTAGAAAACCTTTACCATGTCCTAATACAAGACTTTCTAGTAGCAGGTTTTCTTGCCTCCATTAGTACTTGTTGCATGTCCTCAGTAAAGAGATGCTTAAAAAGGAATTAAGACCCTAACATCCAGGAGGTTAACTGAAGTTTATTGGTGTTGTGGTTTATCAAACACCCTTGTGCTTTTGTGAGTATAGCCAGTCTGACAGGAAACTTGTAATTGCCCCTGGCCATTTCCATAAGAAGGGAGAACCATGGTTGCCTTATTATTAAGTATTATTAAATGGACAGTTTCCCCCAAAGGGAATGGCTGTCAATCCACAAAAGCCTCAGAGGAATATATTCTTTGGTGGCAGTAAAGCTCTGAAGGACTTGGTGCCCAAACTTACCTTTTAACCAGATCCGCTTGAGCTACCTGTTTGGGCATGTGGAAGGTGCCCTGAAGCTTTGAAAGATGGCCAGCTGTTATATCCTTAGCAAAACATAACACCATATAGTTAAGGCTACTGCAGCAGCGATCAATAATTTGAACATCTAATACTGTCTTGGCCAAAGAGATAACTGAGCCTTTTTTCCTTTTTACCACTAATATTTCGTTAAACCTCACATATAACCAAATTGTCCAAGACTAATGTGCATATGCATACACAAGCGCACACATACCCTCCCACATACCAAGCTTCCCAGGAGGTGTTAATATCTCTCCAGTACTAACATACTTTTCCATGACTTTGGGATAACATCCAGACAGCAGCCATACCAATCTGGCACATCAAGAACACAATTACTGCTTACAATTAACAAAGCTAACTATTAAATATTTGGTCTGACAGCAATAACTTTAAGCAGTCACTCTTCAAAAGGATGATGCCAACAACTCAGATGTTACCAGGTTTACACACAGCAATAAACTAATAAACCAACAGCTAAAAGCTTTTGAAATGAATAAACTCTGATTGAAAACAAAATGTTTGTTATAAAATGAAATGCAGATGCAGCTGTCAACTTGTACAATTAAATACAAAATAAATGGATGGGTTTTAAGAGACAGATGTTATATAAGAGAACTAGCTAAAAGCTTAACAGGTCTTATCAATACAGTACCAGGCACTAAAGATTTTACTGAATTCTACCTCTGATTTTTGAGTCCAAAGAGCCATGGCACAGTTCCACAGGGAATGAATATTCACCAAAGCTAAATTTCACTGTGCAGAAGCAGTGCAAAAGCAAGGCAAAACTGAACAACTGTACTCTCTGCTGAAGAGTTACAGGTTCTACTACTTAATGTGTGTTTTTAATTTTGAATGTAAAGTTTCTATTTTCCTCAGTCGGACAGAGCTGGGGGTAGTCCTACTCAAATATGGTAATGCACTGTTTGAACTGGAATAACATTTTAAGGTTCAGTGAACTTTAGGCATTGGAAGTATGTGCACATATGAGAATCTAGCTTTGCTTCAATTTTAACAGCTTTACAACATTTCAAATTACATACTGTTATACAGCTCACATTTCTTACCTTGCATAAATATTACATCCTGCACAGTTACTGAATTTAATAGCTGTAGTTTTTTTATAAAACTAATCATATTAAAACTTAATACAGTTCTTATTTTTGTTTTACTGATATGACAGTACAGTTGTATTCTAGGACAGTGTCACACAGCTCAGCCTAAATCATTGTATACCTCCAGTGGAAATGGGTATATATGATGGACTTGTACACCAATTCTCCTAACAGAATTTTTTTTTCAAATTATGATGCAACATTCAATGTACCAGACAATGCAATGCAAACTTAATCTGACTGCACCACTTTTGCCACTTCAAATCACAGAATGTTGAGAAAAATTCGGGAGAAATATATTTGTTACCTCTGCTGTAATGACAGCTCAGTAAATATGTATATTCTGAGCCAACACTGCACTGAATTTCCTGGGCTAAAGTAATACTTTTCCGTGAAAAGCAAGTAAAATGCATTATGCCAGACTTTGCAGGTAAAATGAGTGAGTTTGTCCAAGTCTAAAATGTGCTATTTAAAATTGGCAATTCCTGATAAAATATGCAAGGAATTATCCTTGATAGTCTGATATAAAATGTACCCAAGATTTTCATCCTACCCTTAAGAATTCAAAAGCAACTCAATATCAAATTTGACCCCACCGCCATGAATATTTCACATCATGGAGTTTGAACCAAAGCACTCTACAACCAAGAATTTCTTCTTGAGAAATGTACATGGTTTTTACTTCTGCTGGAGTGATAACTAAATAAAGATACAGTATGGACCAACCAACGCTAAGTGAACATCTCTTCATGGAAACTATAAAATTCCAGACTGATCGTGAAGATCCATGAAACTCTGTATTTGCTACCCATAGTTACATGTCTTAAGTATAATGCATAATGTCAGAATGTGATAGTGAAGAGTCATGAACTCTTGCATTTGGTACCTATATTTAAAAGGCCTATTTAAATGCCCCTTTTGAGACTTCATTGCAAAGATTTCAAAACATGACATTAGGACACTTGAAAATAAAATACATCTCAGACTGCAACTAAATGCATAGGGATTTTAACAAAACCCGTACCTGTACAAAAGGTTATCAACTTGTCCCCCTCCCCCCTCAGCACAAGGGGGTGGGGTTCTGATGCCAAGCTTGCAGTCACAAAAATTATACTTGCCAGATAAAACATGCATAATTTTTACTTCTGATGCAATGACAACTCAGCAAAGATATTCTGGACCTCACCCATACAGTCCCCAGCAGAGCCTGGATGGACAGACAAAATCAACACGTCTGGATAGAGATGAAATCAACGAGAAAAATAAAAAAGGTATTTTTTTTTTTTTTTACTGAAATCCTTAAACCTTGAAGGCTACCCTTCACATGGTAGGCCCACTTTTTACTAAATGCAACCAAGGCGAAACTGACATATAGTCTGTCTTTTATCATGGAAAAAATGAAAAAGGAACAGCTGGGTGCATTCGTCCCAGAATAAAAAAAAGTGCCCAGCCCTGGCAAAGGAACTAGGGCCAGGGCTGGTAGAAAGCCTAATACAAAGTCCTCCAAGAATGAAAAAGATTTTGTTACGTTAGGCCTTGATCCAACATATAACTGAAGAGGACCCACTGTTGAAATAAACAATAGTCCACAAAAAGTTAAATTGAACATCCACAGACAAGATGCCTGAAAACAGAGAAATAGACACATGACAGCAAAAGAGAAATTATGCTTTGTTTCTTCTACTCAACTAACCCAGAGTTCCTGAAAAGGGGTTACACTGCAACAGCAAGGGAAAAATACAGAAGAGGAAAATCAATCTTTCTTCTTCTTTTGGCTGCTCCCGTTAGGGGTCACCACAGCAGATCAACTGTTTCCATTTCCTCCTGTCCTCTGCATCTTGCTCTGTCACACCAACCACCTGCATATCCTCTCTCACCACATCCATAAACCTTATCTTAGGCCTTCCTCTTTTCCTGTTACCTGGAAGCTTCAACCTTAGCATCTTTTTCCCAATATACCCTGCATCCCTCCTCAGCACATGTCCAAACCAAAGTAATCTTGCCTCTCTGGCTTTGTCTCCAAACCTTCCAACCTGGGCTGACCCTCCAATATACTTATTCCTAATCCTGTCCATCCTCGTCACACCCAGTGCAAATCTTAACATCTTCAACTCTGCCATGTCAGCTCTGACTCCTGCATTTTTGTCAATGCCACTGTCTCCAACCCGTATAACATAGCTGGTCTCACTATCCTCTTGTAGACCTTCCCTTTTACTCTTACTGGTACTAGTCTGTCACAAATTACTCCTGACAGTCTTCTCCATCCACTCCATCCTGCCTGTACTCTCTTCTTCACCTCTCTTCCACACTCACCATTACTCTGAACTGTTGATCCCAAGTACTTAAACTCATTCACCTTCGCCACCTCTTCTCCCTGCATCCTCACCATTCCTCTATCCTTCCTCTCATTCACAGATATATTCTGTCTTAGTCCTGCTGACCTTCATTCCTCTTCTCTCTAGAGCACATCTCCACCTCTCCAGGGTCTCCTCCACCTGTTCCCTACTCTCACTACAGATCACAATGTCATCTGCAAACATCATAGTCCATGGGGACTCCTGTCTGATCTCGTCTGTCAACCTGTTCATCACCATTGCAAATAAGAAAGGGCTCAGAGCTGATCCTTGATGTAATCCCACCTCCACCTTAAACGCATCCGTCAGTCTCACCGCTGTCACACTACCCTCGTACATATCTTGTACCACTCTTACATACTTCTCTGACACTCCTGACATCCTCATACAATACCACAACTCCTCTCTAGGCACCCTGTCATATGCTTTCTCTAAATTCACAAAGACACAATGCAACTCCTTCTGACCTTCTTTGTACTTCTCCATCAACACTCTCAGAGCAAACATCGCATCTGTAGTGCTCTTTCCTGGCATGAAACCATACTGCTGATCACTAATCACCTCCCTTCTTAATCAATGAAATAGGAAAAAATGGCAAACATTACAAATCCCATTTTAAGGTCATTAACTGACTGAATAAAAATATGCAAAAAAGAAAACGTTCAGCGAGTTGAAAAGGGAAGCAAAATGAAGCATATGGGAGAGAAAGAAGAGAGTCCAAAGAGAGGAAGGGACCAGAGAAAAGAAGCAATACCTAATATGGTACAGTGTATATGCAGAAAAAAAATCAGTGTTAACTAACAATTGTACAGTAAAGTCACAAATATTTGAAAATACATATAGGCAAAGGCACCCAGACATGGTAAATGTTTCGGAAAAAAAGAACAGTAGCACAGATGTCTAATGTAGTGGAAAAATAAGCAGCTTGATACAGAAAAGGAGGAAACTGAAATTGAAGTGACTGATCAGTATCAGGATGGGTAAAGCCAATATCTAACCAAATGGGATGAGTTAATTCCAGCACAAAAGGGAAAATGGCTAGCCTTAAAATGGCTCTCAAGGGCAGCTGGTCTAGTACTTACCTATGAACATATCCGTTATAAAGTGGAGGGTTTGAATGGGAATTCTGGATGTAAAGGTCACTTCGGAATGGTTGTTTATTAAAATAGGCACAGCTTGAAAAAGTGACAGAGGAAGTAGAGAAGCACAGTAGTAGAGAAAAATCGCTTAATTCAGTTAAACATTGAAAGCAGTACAGACGTTTCACAAAATGAAATATCACAGTCATTTCAAAGCCAAGATACTTCCTCACAGAAGCAGAAACAGCAGGAGAAAAACTATGGAAGGAACTCTCAATCAGGAAGAAAATAATTTAAGAGAAAACGTGCTGGATTTAATAGAAATGGACAAATATAATATGTATGAGACACAAAGGCTGCTAAAAGTAAATAAGAAGCTGATTGTCAAAAAATTAATAAAACACATTAATAAAGTAATTGGAACTATAATAAACCAAATTAATAATGCAATTGGAACTATAATCAACCAAATAAAGTAATTGGAACTACAGAGAGAGCCACATGCTATAACATAAATTAACAAAATACAATATAGGGCAGCAAAACTAACAGACCAGGTATTATCAAGAAAGCATAAATTAGTAAAGGGAAATAAAGGGGCAAATAGAACATCATTGAAGCCCCAACTAGAAATGCTTGTGAAATAGTTAAGTATCATTACTGGAAGAATATAGAAAAGTAAAGCAATCTGAAAAATATTAGAAAAGTGACTGAGCTAAAATAAAAACACATCAAAACAGATCAGAAAATGAGTTAAACTATCTCTAACAATAAATAAAAATTTTCTGTACAGGATGAAACATTAGGAGATGAACAGAGAAATACACCGATACCAGGATTCAATACATTCTGTATTGGCTCTGTGCGAACTCTACACAGAGTTTATATGTCTGTGCAGTGATGGCGAGGTCAGAAGCAGTGTGCATGACCGCTCAATGCATATTAATGCCACGCGCCACATCTAAGCAAAGTTTCACGGCTGGCAATAGTGTTGCTGGCCAGGAAACCATGTAAGCGAACAGAGACAGCAATTCTGTTTAAAGAAGAGCACCTACAGTCCGCAGTTTTGCGTGGAATGTTACAACAATCATTAGGGCTTCACAGATAGCTCTCAATCTGTTAGTTCAACACATCTGCACAAAGGCCAACATAATGCAGAGATAATTAACCAGAAATAGGGACATATTTGACATAGATGTCACATACAAATGTGGTAGAATTAAACTCAAACATACACCTCAATCTCTTAGAGCAAAAATCTGGACAAAGCCATAAATAATGGGGAGATAAAGGGCCAAAAATAGGGTCAGATTCTAATATTGCTCTTACAAACCTGTAAAGTTGATAGAATAGGTTTTACAGTAGAATTAATTTTCAAGAGAGCATGAAGCTTGAAACTCAAAATGTCTATTTTCTGACATCAATCCGCAATGACATGCCAATGATTTGCCAGAAAACCAAATTATTATGAGAAAAAGATTAAAAAAATGAGACAAAAACTGGACATTCTGCAAACAAATCAGGACAGTTGAAAGGTATGAACTAAAATGTTTAATACTGAGTCACATCAGTCCTGACATTCCAGTGATATGGCAGAAAGCCACAAACTTGGTAAGGAACACATCTGGACTTACTGGGAATGGACAGCTGAGAGGTATGAATGTGTAGTATATGGTCCAAACACAGTACAGGACAGTGTACTTATAGTGCAAAGTACTGTGAAATCCCATTCCTGGCATTCTGTATTGAAGCTGTGTAAATGATCTGTAATGGGACATGGACTGCTAATGTAAAATGTACACTCAGGGGAAGTGTGTGTATTGAACAGGGATACACAGATGAAGTATAGGAATGAACACAGGGAAACAGGACAGGTGAAACAACTTAATGTACAGCAGTTGAGGGCATGTCATGAAAGATGGTTATAGTAGCAACACCAATCATATATTTGGTACAGTAGGGACTGTACAATGAAAATGTATTTTACACAACTATCACACATGGTGACATAACGGGGAGGATGTCTGTGTGAGAAGCATCCTTACAGGAATAATGCAGAGGAAATCCATCAGGGATGTGACATAAAATTGAGGTTGGGTGTATATTGTGAAACTGTGCAAAATTATATGCCTAAATATGAGTGTACCCTCAGCAGAGGTCTTCAACAAGGTGGGCGCAGGTAAAGGTTCATGGAAAACATTACAAGAACCAACCACAATCATGGACATCATCAGAATAATGCCACCAGTAATCCCATGCCTTTGACATAACATGTCATTCAGAGTGATAAGATATGAGTTTGAGCACACACACACGAACTTGAAAACTATTAGGATACATCCATACTCTATGAGGGCAACCACACATACTGCTCTGGGAACATCTACTGGAAGTGTTAGAAGGGACACTGCTATACCAGTTTGTGACAATATGAGCAATACAGGCTAGTTGACTGGCATGCATGGCACAGTCCACAGTGTCAAAAATGATATACATGCCATTAATGTTGTAAAACATCTATGTGTGTAGTGTGTGCATCAGAACAGGTAGCACACATGCATCTGGTGTCTGCACCATCAGACAGTCATGTATATTCCACAAAAAGAATACCTAGGTATGGCCAATAAGCTGTGTGATAGCTCTCTGTGACAGAAGTGATACCCTTCATGTACACATCACTGGAAGATCTGTAGGGAGGTACATGAAGGGTGCATTGTGCCCAGTTATTGGTGAGTAGTAGTCTCAGAACTATAAAGGCATTATGGCTTCTGATGTGGAAGTCCTTCACATACTCAGTACTTGTGTGTTACATTCAAGGAAGTAGTCAGCACTTTGACCACAATCTGGTGGACATTCCACTTATGTACCACAGGACACATACCTACTAGTCTGATTACAGAATGTGAGGTCTAACATTATACTTGGGTTGTTTGTGTACCTGAATGAACCCCCACCCCCATATTTTCTTGTCATTGCAGGTGTTGTCATGGCTGTGGTAACAATATTTTATGTGTTGATAATGTCTCTATTATATTAATATCAAAGCTAGAGTCAAAGATTGCCCACAATCTGTAGTCCTTCAATCAGCTGTTTGGACCCATGATGTGTATGCAATCTGTGATGTCCATCATTTAAATAATGGACAAGGAAGGGACTAGCAGACAGCCCTGATGTATGGACCTGAGATATAGGTCACTTCACACATTTCATCATAGTGAGATGCCACGTATGTGATGCACTGGTCTACCCAGTTGGTGATATAGCCATTTATGGCCACATATGGCAGTGTTGTTTGAATACCTCAGTGTGGATTTGTGTCAAATGCCTTGACTTAGTCATGTTCCACAGGATGATACTGTTGTCATCATGCATGTCCTCAATGACCTCTGAGGACATCTATCAGATGTAACAAACATGATTTAGCATTAACGACTCACACAGGTCTGTTGCACACAGCTAGAAAATTACTAGTGTCCATTTAGAAGAGGTCCATGATGACATGTTGGTCTACCTCAAATTTGAGGAGAGTCAGGATGTCTATATAAAGGCATGCATGCATCAGGTGGTGTTCCCCCAACTTAGATGGGTGCATGTTGATGTACACCCTTCTATGGGAGCAAAGTTCGTGTGCACGGTGTGCTGAAGTGCAGATTCAACTCATCAGGAAGCTATATGTCCCGAGTCATGCCATAGGCGAGCTGAGATTTTGTCACAGCCCAGTAATTCCATGTGATAGGCCTGGATGAAGGCAAGACAGTGCATACTGCCTAATGTGATCTGGTCTAGGGTTTTGACACAATCCTCCGCACAGGTATCATCGAGAAACCCTCCCAGCTGGGGATTAATCCCTACGTCACTAGATGGGTAACCAACTGTCTCATTGACATAGCACATTCTGTGAAATTTAGTGAATCAACTTGTACCAGTAAAGCTGTCACCACTAGCAAGCCACAGTGATCTGTGCTTGACCCTTCACTGTTTGGACTATTTCTCAACAGTTCAGGCTAAAGTATATGGCCTTCTGCTTACCAAGTTTGCCGATTCTTGCATATTGGGTGCAATCATTTAGTCCACCTATGATAATATAGTGCAGGAGGTAACAGACAAATGATTGTTAGCAAAGGCACACAATCTACAAATAAAAGCAAAAATGTGTCTTTTTATGATGTCTGTCTGAAAAGTGGAATTCCATGTTGATCACAACATTGACAACAGTCCTGCTATGCTGAAACCCAGTGATGCAAGCTGGGAACACATGTAAATGGCAATCTGAACTTTGACCACCAAGTGTCCACACCGGCATTGAAAGCCTATGCTGTGCACATCATACCCAGATCTTAGGACTGTGACAGCACTGCACTCAAACCCCATCAAATGCCTCTTTTGTAGGTACGTCACCAGACAATGCAGCAGCTGGAGAGACCACATGGCTTTCTCATTAAGATAACACAGGGCCTACAAACCATGCCATAATGTATGTGGATAGATTAAAAGCCATGTCACTGTCATCTGTCTTGCAGAGGATTAGGTGACATCTGCCTGGCCTTCAGACCAGTGTCTGACCCTACCCTGGTGGGAGTACTGCATATCCACAAATCTGATATATATCAGCAGTGTCCATTGAAAATATACTAACAGTGTCCTACATGCTGGTGTAAAATGAAATGTCAAGCAAGAGTGCGCACGCACACAGTTGACTGCAGTGAGAACAGAACCCCTACCTATCCAAGTACACAGATTGCAGAACACATTACTTTAATGCAAGCATGGCACAAGTCTGACTTTTACAACAGTGCTGGTCACCTTACAGCAGACAGCAGGCCATGTAGGAGATATGTTGGGAGGCCTTCATAGCTTCATGAGGCTACTAGCCTAATGGCCCTACGGTGTTTACAAACCTAGCTGTGTAAAAACACAAGTACCCTTATTGAGCACAGTTAGATGTTAGCTGTTAGAGCGATTTTGTGAGCAGCACCGACTGGCCCTGCCCAAGAGAGACATAGGTGCCACCCCAGAGATGACTTTACAATCACCCAACCAGTAGTCAAGGTTGCGCTTGAACAGGGTCATTGAGGAACACTGCTTCACATGCATTGTTTGTCTATTATAGATGAGTGTCAATTACTGGAGGATATAGCCAAATCCCCAGCATGTTCTCTTCTAACTCTGCTCAGGATGTATTATAGGTTCATAGGTTCATACTAGGCTATCTGCCCTAGGGCATTTATAAGCCTAGCCAGAGTGTGTGTGGCTTTCACCACCCCTTAGGATGAGAATACTATACCCATTAGTTTGCTGTGCCTCTGTCCAGCAGTGATACAGAGATGATTCCCGGGGTAAACCTACAATCTCCCATCCACTCGTCAAGATTTCTCTTGAACAGAGTCAGTGAGGGGCTCTGCCTCACATGGACTGGGATTCTGTTCCATAGTGTAGGGAGTCTCTGGGTGATGAATCTGTCCCTCCAGCACGTCCTATTTATATCCGTGTTGAGGTTTAAGTCTCTTGCTCGTGGCTCTGGTGGATTTGGATTTTTGAGGTGGAGCATGTCCATTAATTCCGGGTTGGACATGGCCTTGTATGTCAGGCACAGATCACCTCTGAGCAGACGGTATGCGACTGAATAGAGCTGGAGTTTCTTCAGTTGGGCATCGTATGACATATGTTTGAGCCCTTTATCCTTTTGGTGAGGAACTTTTGGGGTCTTTCCAACTGCTGCAGGTGTCGGGTAAGGTACATTCCGAATGGGGCGTTGTACTCAATCATTGGTCTGATAAGTGAAGAGTACAGGGGTACAATGACCTTTCCTGATCTGGATGTGAATCCCTTCAAGATCAGGTGGGCAATGTAGAAGGTCTTCCTAACCACTTTGGCAATGTGAGTGTCAAAAGAGAGGTTACTGTCAACTTGGGTCCCCAGGTCCCTGATAACTTCTTCCGTGTTTAATGGATTACCACCTATGTGGTAATTAGGGGTTACCTTGTTTTTCCCAAAGGGTATGACTATACATTTTTTGGCATTTAGCTTAAGGCCATGGCTCTGGCACCAGTTATCCATTTCTATGAGACCTTTCTGGAGGATGTCTGTGTCTGATGGAGTGTCAATTATGGTGCCCAGTTTGCAGTCATCTGCAAATTTTGTCAGCCACAATCCCCTATGTTTGCCTGCACTTCAGAAAAATAAATGCCGAACATGAGGGGGCCCAGGACTGAGCCCTGTGGGACACGACCGGCTTAGAGTCTGACATGGCACCAGCAACTCTAACCCTGTGTGTTCTGTCCTTGAGCCAGTTTGCAACCCATCTTGTGACATATGGGTTTACATCTAAGCTGGTGAGCTTTTCTATGATGCCCGAGTGGGGTATTGTGTCGAATGCTTTTGCTAGGTCAAGGTAGGCTGTGTGAACTGCCTTACCCTCATCGATGGCCTTAGTGACTGTTTCGAAAAAGTCGACCAAGTTCAAGAGGCAGGATCTGCCGCTGACAAAGCCAAATTGGGTAGGATCCAGTGTCTGTAGGTCCCCAATGTCTTTATTTATGAGTTCCATTATGATCCTCTCCATAGCTTTGCAGACAAGGCTCGTCAAGCTTATGGGGCGGTAATTTCCAGGGTCCGTAGAAGCACCGCCTTTGTGGAGTGGGACCACAGTTGCCGTACACCATTCTTTGTTATCCTGTTGTAAGGCTAAGATTAAACACCAGCCTTATGTGTGGGTTTAGTTCCTCATTGAGTTCGTAGCACACAGCCGACACTGTCCGGTCCCATTGATGCTGTGTTTTTGCTTTAGTGAGCGCAGCTCTCACCTGGGCATCTGAGATGTTTGGGAGGCTAGACTCTGGTGGGATAGATATTTCTCCTTTGGAATTTGCACTGAACCTGTCTGCCAGTATGTTGGCAATGTCTGTGGGTTCAGTGATTTTTTTATCATTTTGGACTAATTCTGAGCATATCTGGGAGTTTCCACCCAGGTTTGTAACATAGCTAAAGAAGGCTTTATGATCGTCTTTTGTGTCATTAGTGATTTTTCTCTCAAAGTTGGCCTTGGATGATTTTATGAGTGATCGTAGTTTTTTGCTAGTATTGATCAGAGATGCCTTCCCATTTAGGGATTTTGCTCTGTCATGTAGTAGCTTTCTCCTCTTGTTGTAGAGTTTGTTTATGGCTGGAGTCCACCAGACAGGGCGCCTGCCTTTGGTGGAAAAGGTCTTGATTTTATTAGGGATTGCTTGATCCATACATTCCTGGAGGTGCTCGTAGAAGGCATTTGTAAGTGTTTCAGCAGCGTGGGTTGTGATTTCCACTGGCTCGGGGGCCTTGAAGGATACCACTCCAGTCTTAAGAAGTGTGAAGTTTGCTTTTGAGAAGTTCTTCACTGTGGTCTTTTTGCTGGGGTGGGGCGGATGTGGATCTCCAGTGAGATTAATTTATGGTCTGATCTCACCAATGAGGGATATACTTCGTGTGGAGCATTTTGTCCCCATGTTTGTGATGATCAGGTCTAGTATATTTTCTCCTCTTGTGGGAATGGTGACTAGTTGTTCCATAGCATTTGAGTTTATGAACTCAAGGAACCTTTGGGCTAGGGTGTTTGGGCTTGAGTAATGTTCCCAGTCTATGTTTGGGTAGTTGAAGTCACCCAATATGATGGTGTTTGGAGAGACATTTATACTCTCCAGTGTCTTCAGGAAGGCTGTGTGGGTTTCCTGAGTTTGAGAAGGTGGTCTATAGCATGTTACAAACTGTAGGGCAGTTTTACCTATGGTTAATTGCACCTGGATGGTCTCCGATGCTTCGTTGCCACTAACCTGGAGGTGTGGGTATCCTTTATGAATATGGATACTCCCCTCCTTTTGTAGTTCGGTCCGGATTTTGGGGCCATGATATGAGGTATAACCTGATAGTGCTGGGGTGCTCTCAGGAGCCTTAAACCAGGTTTCAGTCACAGCACAAACATCGATGTTCTCCATACTGAGGAGGGCTTCGAGGGCGTGCATCTTGAGGTTTAGACTTCTGGCACTGAGCAGTATTACCCTTAGTTTTTCTCCATTTTTGTTTTCTAGGGCGGTAGGTTTATCATTTGAGCCTTGCCTAAAAAAGGCACTATGGGGGTGGCAAGAAGCAAATTGAAGTCTTCACATAGATATCAATAGTTCATCTATGTTTATTGCTCTGGCCATGCCTTATACTTAAAAAAAAATATATATATATTTATGCTCTGTTTTTGTATACAACTAATTGATACTTCTTCCTTGACTCTATTTTGCTGTATTCTTCTGTATACTTTTTCATGATTGTACTTAATTTGGTGTTTTTTATTCTATATTGTTATTTTGTATATCATTTGTTAATGGCTTGTTGTACTCAACATGGAGCTTTTCTCCCCGGGCCTCTACTGAAAATTGACATGTATCCAGCTAGACTAGCCCGGTCAACAAATGTAAAATAAATAAAATAAATGTTCTGTTTATGACACAGACTAGGCTGAAAACCCTAGAGCAAGTTATTCTTGTCCCATTGATTTGCAATGTCCAGCATTTGCAATAGGGCAGTGTCTGAGACTGGTCTGTTGGCCAGGCATAGGTCACCTCTCAGCAGCCTGCATATCATCAATTACTCCAATCTAGCCCCATGGCCCACACTAGCAGCTGGGGAAAAACAGAAAGCCATTACACATACCAGTCTTGCCTATATTCTCTCTCTTGAGTTGATACTTACACAGATGTGGGATGTCTTCAGTCCTAAATTCCACGGACAGTTGAAAGTATCCCTCTTCCTCTCTGTAGGTCATTAAAATGATGCCTACACTGCTCTCCAGTGTGCAGGATACCAGTGGCACTGGATACAGACTGGGCTAAACTCTCCCACACCTCATACTTGTACAGGAAGTCAGAATAGTCCCTCTGCAGAAGCCTTTGGCTGTGGTGCTTTACTAGGAGTCCAATTAATATATCCTGTGATCCTGGACACCCTTCCTCACTAATGCTCATGTCTGTCAGCAGATAAGAAAAAAATCCATGACCCTGCCAAAAGATACACCAGCCTTTATTGCATCAAATACATACTGAGTGCTTTCACCCATCATTCCATGGGCTTTTTCAGAGTAAAGTGCCTTTTTGCATTTTTAAAGTCATTGTGCCTTGCTGTCCTTGAACCAGTCCATCTACCCTATGACATTCATTCAGAATGAAAGGGTTTCAGTGAATGAGCATTTTATTTAAAGCAATATGAAATGTTAATGGGGACACTGCAGTACGTAAAGCTTCAGATTCTTGCCTCAGAACAATTCTTTGTCATAAGGTAGATGGGACTGATTCAAGGACAGCAAGTCACAATGACTTTAAAAATGCAAAAAGGCACTTTACCCTGAAGAAGCCCATGGAATGATGGGTGAAAGCATTCAGTATGTCTTTGATGTAATAAACGGCTGGTGTATCTTTTGGCAGTGTCGTGGATTTTTTCTTATTAGTTGGTGATTTTGGCTGTGGAAATGTCTGTCAGTGGATCTAGAGCAATGGAAACTGATGCTTTCCCTCCCACCAATTCCAGTTATCATATATATTGGAGTGCGCACAACTGCGCATTGCATTTGTGCGATGGTGCACACAGAGCAGCAGTGAGGTATGAGAAAATTGATTTTTACACTGTGGGATTCAAACCTAAGCATAAGAGGACAAAACATTTACTTCCACAGCATTGATTTTCCATCTTTGCCACAGACCAAGTGCTGCTCAGACAGTCAGGCATCATACATAAATGCAGGTGACAGTACAAGCTGTTACACATTGTGTGTGTGTGACTTGACAAGGTTATTGGATACAGATGCAATTGTGCATGCACCTTGGGTAAATGTGACAGCCATGCAAGTCCAGATAGCAGAATTATACTTACAGAAATATAGTACACAGTATATTCTCAGTCATACATCATATTAAGAATTATACTTAGAGAAATATAGTGCACAGTATACTCTGTCATACATCTGATAATAAATGTGATAATACATAAACACAATAACAATGTGTCATCCCTCGTACATATTCGATTATCTAAAGTGTTATAGCTGAGTGAATATAACGGGAAGTAGAACAACAGTAAAAGTGCATGGAATATCCTGCATTATAACCCAGGATCATGTGTATGGCAGTCTTACACCTACACCCATTGCCACAAAATAGTTGAAATAACACATTCATTTTTCATATTGATACATACTGCAGTGTCACAACAGTAAAACAAAGGTTACACACCCTGTACTAGAACCCAAGACTATCTGTACTCCAGCTCTACTCTTACAGCTGCTGCCACAGGACTAGTTACAATGACATTCTCTAATTTACTAATCATTCTTAAGGTCCCTGTGTTAACCGCCCAGCAATGCCATTTAGACAGTTTGCACAGTGCCCAACAGAATTAATTGAATGGATTTAGTTTCTATTTTTGGCTATCTGGGTCCTGTCTGCTTCCTTGGTGATCCAGTTCTCCAGTTATTACACTCCCACACTTTGCAGAAGAGTGAGAAGCACAGCCAAACCTGCCATTCATTTTCTCCCTTCCTGTGATTGAGCTAAGTGCCGTATTGCTTAACCACTGGCCAAAGAATATAAAAAGTAATGAAAAAAATTACATAGAATAGAAGACATTTGCCAACAAATGCAAAGGAGGTTGGATGTTAATGAACATAACCTGTGAATTGTGTGCTGCTTTCTTGCATTTCCAATCTTGAAAAAAGTACATCTGACATTTTGTAAGTGTAACCTGACACACCCACTGGATGCTGGGCAGTATGCATTGCTGTTGTGTTTACCTTCTCACAACTAGTAATCATTCACAGTTGCAATCCATTAAACATTGAGGGAGTGCCTGCACTATGTTTACATCTGCTATACAGAGCAAAGGATTTGGAATTCAGCAATTCTAATGACTTTACACCTCATTTGCATCTCCACTGTGCTGACAGCCCTCGACAGCCACAGCCCTAAATCTACACCAGATGGCAACTATGTACCTAGGGAAACTGAAGGTTAGCAGAATTGTTTATATGGTGAACACAGAAGAGAGGCTGTTACTTTGGGATGTATCTACACAGAGGATTACTGATTTTGAAAAGGTATGCCTGCATTCTGTCAGCTACATACTACATATGCTGAAATGTAATTATGAATAATCTGTAATAGTTTTATATATTTTTTAGCACAAACTTTTGCAATTTTATCTGTAAGCATTAGTCAGAAGTGCACTGATGGCATGGGCAAGTTTGTCAGGGGATTTCACAGGTATGCATGACTGACAATACCTTCACATGGAATATTCTGCATTAAATCTGTAGATATGCTTCAGGGATAGGTCATTTGAGAGCACTTCTAGCATTTTAAAGATGCTTTAGCTAAGTGTTTCATTTACTTGTTGATTTGGGGGTGGGGGAACAAAGCAACAGTTCTGTTATGGCACAAACAAGGATATGATGCAACTGTTACTTTCCTTTTTTGCAACCAGCCTATACTTCTAAGTCAAACAGGTCTCTGCTGTCACATGTTAAGGTCAGTTCTATACAAATCTCCCATCTTTTACTTGCTTACAGTACCAAGTAATGAAATACCAGGATATGCCACGCATTCATATTACATAATGCAATCCAAGTTCAGGACTTACCTTGTAAATGCAGCAGTTGCCACAGTTTTAGCTCTGGGCTGATTCTGTCTGATACAAGTAGAACACAGCCAACCAATACATGGGGAGGTAAAGGTTGTAAGAGTTGCCTGGAATCAATGTTAGTATATGTATGTACATAGGAGGAAGGTTTTAGGACTGTGTGGTGAGTGTGTGTGTATGCTATACGTTGTCTCTTAGCCAATGCAAGAGCACATTGAGCACACCTAGGTCTGACTACACCCAAAGCACCTGGTGGCTTCCCCCTCTGATTCCTTCCTCATCTGATGTGGCTGCAGTGACCTTGGCATTGGTGATGGGATGTGTGCTCCCTTGCTGATCCTGCTGAAGCAGTTTTTCTCAAGCTGATGTGTAACATGGCATATACTGTGAATATTTCAGTACATATCTGTGCCTTGTACTGCAGGGGGTCCCCCACATGTAGTTAGGTGCTGGAACTGTGACTTCAGCAGCCTAAACACAAACTTTATGATGTTTCTGGTTTGAGCGTGTGCCTCATTACGACATTCTTTAGTGGGTGTGCATTTTTGATGATCATCCGCCACTGTTCCAGTGCATAACCTGCATCCCCCAGTAAATGACCCTCTGGAATATCCCCCTAGCAAACATCTGGTACAGTTAGGAAGGATGCCAGCACACATGTTCAAGATGATTCCCATTGGCATTACACACAACATGGCAGTTAATAGACTGGTAGCCCTTTCTGTTTATGTAGAACCTATCCTGATCCCCAGGTCTATGGCACCCAATACTTCAGGGTAGTGTGCTACATGGTACAACTCCTGCATATTTATGGCCTTCTCCTCAACAGTACAGTGAAAATATGTGGTCACTAGCATGTTGGAGCATAGCATTCAGGAACTGATGGAGAATCCTGGATACTAATGCCTGTGACTAGTGCTACACATACCTTTGTCTTCACTGGGATGGGTTCTCCGTGGTTGGTCCTGGC